>NC_049205.1:49449450-49601950 GCF_013347855.1 Anguilla anguilla
GGCTGAAATAGTGCTCTCTCTTTCATCACGTTTATGACTGCCGTTAGCGCTCCGCGTGGCTCGCGCCGTGTCTTCCGCGTCTCCTCGCGACGGCGGTCTCTGTTACCGGCGCGCGGAGGAGCTGAACCGAAGCACCTCATCAACATTTAATGAACGGCAAAAAAAAGTCATTAAAGGCTCACCCTCACTTGAGTCACTATTGGAGCAGATGGACATGCTAATTGTGGTCCCATTAAAAATGCTGAAGGGTGTTGAGTGACAGCGGCGATGAAGACATTATATCTGCATTGAGTCTATGGGTGCGGGTGGGATAGGGGAGTGTAAGCTTCAGACTGAAACCAGGGAGCAAGATGGTGATTAGGCACGGTGACTGCCACTCCAGGCCCAGAAATCCTTTTCACTTGCTGCAGACGTGCTGTCTTCCTCAGCTTCTCGGTGTCTGCAGGTTGGCTTCAGTCATGCTGCAGTGGGTTAGATGTGGGGAACTCTATGGAGCAGACATTCATGATAGACTTTTTTTTGGGCAAGCGGAGGAAAAATGTACAGTGCTAAGTATTCCCCTGGCTCCATGTTGCACACTTTCCTTCTGAAAAGCCCTGTCATGCCTTAGCGCCAAGCACTAGGATTTCTGTGAAGCAAGATTGTTTCCTGTATAACAAAGATCTTGGCTCTAGCTAGACTTGTTCTCAACATTCCACTTTAAAAGATGCAAAAACTGCTTGTGTATTACAGTGATAATCACGTGAAGAAAATTTGAGATGAGCTCTATGTGTTAATGACTTTTTGATCAACTGACCTTTATACTAAATTTTAAATGTAAGCAAATGCGCTGCTGTCTTGCTTTACCAGATATGTATCCACTTCATTTCCATAGTTTTCTGGTCTGCATTGCGACCCTTTATACAGTCTATGATTGCGACAAAGGTCTTAATTAACCAATTGCAGGCAGCACAAAAATTCATGGTGTTAACAGGCTTTCGACAAATACATTCCAAAGTCATTGCATCTCCAGGGCTGGAAATGGACACCACATATTTAAAATCTAAAAAAAACAATAAAACATATGTCCACCTCCACTATATACCTTTTGATTCAAAGGTACATTTTTAATTGAATTGGGTTTTGCCATCTACCTCAGCTGATCAGTGGAGTGCAGATAAAAAGAATATGTTAGGAACTAACAGCCTCACTGAAAATAGATACTGTGATTGGCGATATCTCTCTAATTAATGTGTATGCCTGTGGTGATGTTTTATTTAGGTTTTTTAAGGTCAAAAAACACTTTTATTGATGAAAGCAGTGGGCCAGTATAATTGAATCTTTAGCCACGTATTTATGGAATGTACATACATATCTAATGTGAAAGATCAATGCAGGTAACTGAAATCTTTCTAAATTAACTTATTTGCTGAACATCCATTAGATAAATATGTTGTACAAAGAGAGCCAGCTTTGTGTATTACATTAGTCCAAAAATGGAATGGCCATGATGTATTTATTCACAATCTATTTAAAATCCTTATTCCTCCCAGCTTAATTAGCTGATCGTAATTAACAAGAGTATCATTAAAGTGTCCCTCTTTGTTTGACTATGATCCCCAGTAGTCATATATTTTAGTTTTAATATGTGTCCCAATCCACAGTGCTTTTGTGTAAATGTCTAAGGCCCTTTTAACATGCATATTTCCATACATATTTCATGCATGTTTGTCTCCTCACACAGATGATCATTTGCTTTAATACGGCTAGTGAAAGGAATAGGAAGTAATGCCAACAACCATTGCTTGTTGCTTGTTTACGTCACCCTGATTTTGAGATAGTATTTTGGATCTGGCAAAGATCCAATGCACTGACTGTCTTTTGGGGTGATAAAAGGTTACCGTCTGCATTGCTGGAGGATCCATCTCTGTGTTCTGTGTATGAGAAGAGTCGTCATAAATCTTAAGCGGCCTCTGCCGCAGGGGTGCTGTAAAGGTCATTCCCTCAAGGAGGGGACTAAAATTCATTCTCATTAAATTTTCCCAAGCTGTAGGATGGCCTCTTCACTCCAAAATTCACTTTCCCACTGATTTCTAGGAAGCATTCCTTCTTATGGTCACTGGATCTTTCTTCCTTCTCTCTCTCTCTCTGCCCTCAACCTCTTTGTGCATCTACATGTTCCCCTGCGTTTTCATCTTTTGCTTCACACCACCGTCCCCTTAGAGGCTGAACAGAAAGGCCAGTGTTTAGCATGCAGGTACTGAGTGGCAGTGTGCTCAGGTCTACAGCAGTGCTTCCCCACGCTGACCTTGGGACCATGTTGTTTATGCTGCCTTTCATTCCAGCTGAGCTCTCAGTTAGTTTGGCTTTATCGAGCAGTTAACCGAATGCTAATTCTTGTTTTAAAAACACCTGTCAAGTACCCGGCAAGTACAAAATGTTATTACAGCTTACACTGTTGTAGTGAATAAGAGTATTGTGTTTTATGGTTCCTTTTTTATCTGTCCGAGCAAGAACTGCCCAACTACATTGTTATTAGGTCCGGATCAAATTTATGCTTTTTTTCTACTAGCAAACTAACATGTGGTTGTGGCCTGACAAATTATTAGGGCACAAAACCTGTGAAGTATACAGCTTGTGAAATATACAAGTAACAAGGCTCATTTCAGCCCTCAAGACAAATTAGCAGTAATATTGCTGTTGGCAGTCAACATACTGTAATCCATTCAACTAGTTCAATTAACTGTTCTGGGTTCTAGGACAATTAAACACCTAAACGTAATTGAAACAGCTGCTATAACTTTAAGGGCCCCATATTACATATTTAATGAACACGTTTAGTTGTAAGTTTATGTGGTGTCTACAAACTCTTCACGTTTTTGAGTCTGGCCCAGGTCAGTCTTCCATCAGCAGTGAAGTCAATTTTCCCCCGAGATACTTGAACAAAATAACAAAAATCAAATACAAAACTTTGAAAGTAAAAAGAACACACAGTGTGCCCCCGGGACAAGTGGAAGATATGAAGACACTTGTTTCTATGCTGCTAATATTATGATGCAAAACCATTGTGGCCAGGTCCCCTTGATTCATTTAGCATATTTATCATTTACCTCCATGCCACTGGACAATACTGCATAAGTGAGTTGGTTTTCAGCCGTGACTGGAAGGGCAGTACTATGTACAGTAATCAGAATTAAGTAACTGTTAAATAATGTCTCTTGGAATCATTTAGTAATGGTGTGCATACATATGTGTGTGTGTATATATATATATATATATATATGCAATTTTTAGATGTTAGATAATGTTACTTAACAATTATAACACATTTATTAACATTAATAAACATGCATTAAATTCACCAATGTTTCTTGTTAACATGTATTGACAGTCTACATGTTAATTAATGCATTAAGTAATATATTAAGTAACCATAATTGGTTTAATCAACCATAATTAACATTGAATGCTCTTGTGACCCCTATTGTGAAGTTGAAAACATACATCCCTTAACATTATCTAAGACAGTGTTTAAGAAATAACTTCAGTTTAAGTTTAATTATCACTAATTATAGTGATCATCATATATTAAATTCATGTTTCATGGCTTTCCATTTTTCCATGTAACACATAATTTTTTATTGGATTATTAAGCACTATATGACTATATGAACAGACCCATAAAATATCAATAAAAAAATAAATGAAAAAAACAAAACAACTGGAAGCCAGAAAATTATTGTGCAGTCATTGTAGGCTAATACTTACAATTTATAACAGGGCAATGTTGACCAACCATTTTAATATTGCCACGATGAGAATTCTGCTTGTAATTTTGCTCAATGAAGCTTAATTCTGAAAAGATTGCTTTTTTTCACCATCACTGTCCTTATCCATTGTTGAGGATCGATAAGTCCAATGTAAAAAGCTGTACAGCTGGAAAGCAAATAACAGTGCAGTTTGTATTACTAAAACAATGCATTTCCAGGACAAAAGTCCATTTTCTTTTTTCCCCCGATACAACTGAACATGTCATGGTGTACATTTTTTAAAATAACAGAGCACCCGTCCAGTAATTTCTCCTTTTTGCTACTATTTGTGCCTGCCTTGCTTATAGGAACAAGGGCACCTCTATACTACCAGCTTTCAATCTGCCCAAAGCACAGGCAGTCGTGTGAGGGTTAAGGGTCACTACCCAGGGCTTAGGCTGCAGGGCTTTGTCTGAATATCTGTCATTCATGATTCACTTTGTCTCTATTTGACCCCATTTTAAACTCTTCAGGGCTATGCTTTTAATATGAAAACAAAGACAATAAAACTAAAAAAATATATGTTTCCTTTCCGCTTTCATATTCGATTTCCGTAATCATTTGAGCTAAAACAGACATTATTTTTCAATTTTGCAATCACAAGGTGAGTTGCCCTTTGGGGAAGCATGTGTTTTCCAGCACAGAAACTTCCTGGCAAGAGAAGAACACAAACCATTAAATTATCTCAGTGCTTCTTCCTGAGGTTTGGGAAGTATTTTGCGCTGTCATGGAAAACAACATGTGGTGTTTGCTGTATTGGGAACAAGGACAGTAGGACACGTTCTGTACCAATGGAGATATTTATTTATTACATCACAGGAGGCAAAGTGTGGTGTGCTTTGAAGCCTATTTAATGAGTTCCATCTCCACTTCTATTGGCTGATGAGTGTAAAACAGTTCTTGTGAGAAAATTCATAAATCTCTCTTTTTCGGTCTCTCTTTCTCTATCTATCTGTCTGTTTTTCTATCTATCTATTTATCTATCACACACAAGTCACACATTGAATTAAGTCTATCTCATAAAGGCTTTATAGAGCATATTTAATGCCTTCATAAACGTGACATAGTGGCTTCATAGATTATACATAAACAAATGTCATGCTTCATAAGTGGTGACATAACACCTTATTCAACATTTTATGTCAAATGTTACATAACCAAAAACATCACCTGGCTAATGGCTAAACATCATAAAGGGTGACAAAATGTGCCTATAGGATGTTAGGCTAACTGGGACTATCTTGTATTTAAAAGTGTGCCACAAATGATTTCAAAAGCAATATCTCAAAATTATGAATGTCAGTGGTTTTACTTTAACCAGCAGACTACTACAGTAAACATCAATACACATTAAAAGACAATACCCTAGCTTTAGAGATTCTGAAACACATTTAGCCTTAAAGTAGATACAGCAGAATACTTTGTTAATCATTTCTGGATGAAACTGGCGTCATTTTAAAGGATATTCATTAGAAAATTACAAAATGCATCTATGAATGATTTATAAAGTAATACCTCAGCATTAGGACAATGTCACTGAAAAGGATGCGTGTCACTGCACAGTACAGTACTATGCTACTAAAAGGATTAGCTAATTTTTCATGAAGGTAGATATGTTATATCTCTGGTATTGGGGTGGAAAGTTGTAAGGTGTTGCACTAAAGCATACAGTAAGTGGTGCAGAGTAGGGGATATCACCTCAGACTCCAATGGATGACCTAGCTTGGAAGGACTGAAGGTTCATGTCATCTTGTGAGCCACGTGTAGGAGAGAGTATTTAAAGGGCATTTTCATTATTTACAGCTATTAAAGTTTTTTTTTTTTTTTTAAGCTATTGTGGCACAGCAGCATGGCACACTTTTAATGCGAGATATATTTACTGGCGTTAACACAGGAGTCAAGGGGACTAACTTACCTTGGGTTGATTTGGATTGTTTCATGGCATCATGGGCTATGTCACATTTAGCCGAGCATCTTACATAAGTATGTTTTATGTCACCCTTTACAATGTTTAGCCATTAGCCTGGAGTCATTGTTGGTTATGTCACATTTGGTATAACATGTTGCAGAAGAAGTTCTTATGTAAACCTTTATGAAGCATGATATTTGCTTAAGTATGATCTATGCAGCCATTATGTCCTGTTTATGAAGGCATTATATGTTCTGTAAAAAGCCTTTATGAGATATACTTCATTTAAAGAGTGGCACACGCACAGACACACACAGAAATTAATTCTGACTCCTTTATCGCTAGCTGTCGCTGATCAGGTTTCCTTTTGGGCAGTCACTCCTAAACATTTTAATGGTGGAGACAAAGGGGATTTTTTTTTTTATATTAAAAGAAAAACAGCATCAAGACACCAGTGGGTTTAATCAGGCTTTCTTCATTCCTGCAACACTTAAATTAAAGGCATTCAGAAAGTAAATAATTGTAGAAACAATGGTAGTCTTCAAATACACAATCACCACCCTTCAATAATGATTTGCCCTCATTTTATTCTGTAACTTAATTTCCATTTTTGTAATAAATGATCCTGATCCTGGGGTAATTCTTTTTTGGTGATTGAGAAAATGACCTTACGGAGGAGGGTGAGCTGTGAATGCTACTGCAACACATACCATAAAATTTGAAATAACTGACATTCATAAAAACACCTCATGACACTGCCACATGCTGAAGGCTCGTACCCAGTATCATGACTTAGACTTAACAATCTTTAGATTCCAGTAAAATGTAATAGCTGGTGATGGTTTTAAACTTCCACACACAAATGAAATTATTGAGTCATTATTCAGACTAATACTACGTGCAGACACCCTTTTAGATATGAGAATATCCCTTTGAGCAATTCACTGCAGAAATCAAACCAAAGAGATAGGTAATGAAACATAATGTGATCTTATATCCTTGTGTTTATCTATGACCTGCGTAATTGAACAATTTACAGGCTGAGAAATATGGGTTCTTTCATTTGAAGTATCTGTTAACTAGATCACATTCACAAAGGGTTATCTTTTAAGACTAGCAGAGGCCTACTACTGTAACTGTAGTTAGTATTTCAGTGACAACAACATAGTCTCCAATGTTTCGAAACATGGAAGGTTTTAGTCAGAACTGCTGCTGCTATATTAAATATAATTACAACCTTAATAGAGTTTTTGCTCATGAATATTTATATGCATGACTAACTAGCATGCTATATATATATATATTAGTTTATTAGGTGAAAGAGCTAACTATATTTGTAAGCTTACAGTTAGCTACAGTTCATTTTCAGATAATTGCGTTTTTATCTTTATATATAGGATGTGACTTATTACGACTTGGAAAATGCCACCTTGGTGGAGTGTTTTGTTGACTGTTTTGTTGACTCAATCATATGGATCGAAAGTGAAACAGCACTCAAGACAGTAATAATCTTACGTCCGGATCTCCGTGTAGATTCCCCGGTGGGAGTGATAAAAAGCGAGTGAATGTGTTTGGTGAGTTGGAGTGGGCCCTTGGTGGGCAATAATCCCACCCGTCTCGTACTCCCTAAAAGTGGTCATCTTTATTCCGTTTGTGTAGACTTGTGCTATATTTGATGACTAACCTTTGGGGGGTCCATCGAAGTGCATTGTGGGAAGGGTTACCCTAACATTATGATCTTCTCCTTTTTTATTGAGACTTGATAGAGCATCCACTTGCTAATTGCTCTGAGTCTGACTGAATTATGAAGCCAGGCTGCTTTGTTCCCCTTTAAGAAGGTTGTGTGAACACATTCCAGTGGTTGTTCTCAGATGAGTCAGAGCAGTGGAAATGGGAGGATGATGTGCATGGAAAGATTGGTGTGGGAGGTGTCTGTGCTTTTGACCTTACTCCCCTGCGCCTGTTGGTCTTGTTAATGATATCTGATTTCATGGTGATGATTTTGTGTGCAGACGCATGTTCAGACATGTGTTTACATGCGCGTGCTGCCACATGTTTGTGTGTGCATCCATGTGTGTTTGTTCAGCGATGTAACACTCGCAGTCATATATGCTGATGAGCCTTTAATCATGCTCTGCATGTCTGTGCGCCTGCATTTGTGTGTTCAGCGGTCTAACATTAACATCACGTGTGTTTAATTTTTCACCGTGACAGTGTGCATGCATGCACGCGAGCGCGTGTGCATTTGTGCGTGCGTGTCGAATGATGTAACATTAATACTCAAGTATGTTGATGAGCTTTTTACACTGCTCTGTGTGGGTGTAGAACTCGCTGCAGAGCACCATCATGCTGGCAGCTGGTGCTACTATGTGGGAAAAGGTTGCTCGGTCCCTTTGGCGATCTCGTACTTTCCCTCCCACAGAACAGGTTGTTTCTGCCGTGGTAATGCTCTCTCTGCCGGTGTCTGCTCTGACCCTGTGAGGGTGTGGGGAATAGGAGGGGGCTGGGCGGCGAGGGACGGTTTTTTGGAAGATTCCCCTCTGATTCGCTGCAGCGCCTCCTCCGCTGTGTGCAAAGCCGTCCACCCACCAGCCACCTCATCAATTCAGTTTTTATTCACAACGGAGCAGAGAGTGGACTGCAGAGAGAGCAGCCTCTGCCTGCCTGAATCTGCTTATTCTACACCAGCACTCAGATGACCCAGGAAGTGCAGGTGCAGTAGAGTCATGCACTGTTCAAGGTCTTGAATTACATACCTGTCACAAGGGCAAACAGCACTGGCTATTCTCCAGCATTAAGTCCTGTGTAAATTTTAGGGACTTTTTTTTTGTTGTAGCAGTTATTTTAAGTTTCCTGTGAAGTCAAATGCATTTAACAATCCTTTTCTTGACCACAGTCTATTCACGGTGAACTAGACCTAAGAACTAGAGATATAGGTTCCCCTTCATGGAAACATAGAACCAACTAGTGCATGCACAGACATAAAGGTCCACTGCCAGATGACTGATAACAACCTGTGCTGCTTGGCCATCGAACCGAGGACCTGTTTGTTTCCTTATCCTTCACGTACTGTGAGATACTGGACAGGACTGTGGAAATGAACCCCCTGCCGCCACTGCAAAGGTGAATGGCTGCATTTTTTTAAGGAGACTGTACAGTGCTAAACTGCGGGAAGAACAGCAAAAGAGCTTTTTCTTCTTACCGTATCCCCCTCTGCAGCCCTTGAGGGATGTGCAAGGGAGAGATGTCCTTGAGAGAAGATAAAAGCTCTCGCAGGCGAAGGAGAAAAAAACAGCTCTCACCACCAGTGTCACTGCTAATTGGCTCCTTTGTCATCTGCGTGTCAAAGGATCGAGTGGCGTGTGACAGTGGCGGAGCTGATAGTCCTCTGACAGGGTCGGAGAGAGCACCCCTCAGGGTAGGTTCGGGGCAGTTTGCCCGGGGTTCTTTCCACCTCCGAGAGGCCACTGGGGGGCAGTAGGGTGTTCAGTGTACCTGTGGAGTGAAAAAGCAGGACCCGGTCAGAGCTTTGCAGCTGCCAGATCAGTATCCTCCACCCGCAAGCAGCAGGCTGAGATTTACCCTGTCCTGGCCACAGTTAATGAGGAAAAGCGAAGTCATCATGTCCCTTTCTACCCACAGCATTGTTATGAGACAAATAGATCTTTCTATCACCTATACAACATGGCCACAAGGACTAGGAGGTGTTTCTTCCATGGAATCATTGTATTTCAATTCATTTTAAATCTTTTCCTTTTTTTATTTTGTGGAAGGGTCATTTCCTGGGATTGGTGAGACCTATTCCTGGTAAATTATAATATACAATCAGAGTTGTCTGTTTGCCTATTAGAGCCAACAGTATGGTGTGGTTTTGAGTTCTGGATTTCTGTGCTCTCCTGACAATCTTTTCCACACCCTATTACACAGAAGGTTTTTTTTTTTTTTTTTTGCAGTTTATAGCCCACAGTAACCCTACATTAAAATTAGTCATCACAAGAATAATATCAGCAATTACAGCAAGTAGTTTTAATTTCTTCCTGATCTAACTGCATATCAATCCCTCATTTTGTGGAACAGAATCTTAGATGGGACAATAAGGTTGTAGCATAACATCATTCAAAGAGGGAGTGGCACAAAATGTGTTTTGTGTCTGTGTGTGTGTACTTGTGTATGCACGCGCGCGCGCGTGTGTGTTTATGTGCATGGGTCATACTTTAAATTAAGTCTCTCTCATAAAGCCTTTTTACAGCATATTAAATGTCTTCATAAACATGACATAATGACTTCATAAATCATACTTAAGCAAATGTCATGCTTCATAAAGGGTGACATAATTTCTTATGCCAACATGTTATACATCTGTGTGTGTGTGTATGTGTGTGTGTGTGTGTGTGTGTGTGCGCGCCTGTGTTGGGTTTGTGTGTTTGCAGTGTTTGTTTTGAACAATCGGAAATGTTCTTGTGGTTACATGGTCTTTTCCAAACATTCTGATCACCAAGGAAGGGTCCTCAGCCCACAGGAAGTGCAGTGTCTCAAATGAAAGGCTGAAGTTATTATTCTTCACGCAGACCAAGGTTGTTTCCCTCGTTGTCAGTGAAGTCAGCTAGCCATTTCCTTCCTCCGTCTCGTAGTGCTGATTAGAAGTGTGGACTGTGCGGACACATCTTCACCGGGCAGACATATCCGTGACATGAGAGTCACCTCCCGCAGATGGAGCACCAGCAGAAATGGGAACAGCCGGGCTCTGAACACTGCGATCCGACGGGATGGATTGTAATCTAGCCGTTGCGTGTATCCGAGCCTCTCACCCCGCCCTCCGTCAGAGCGCTTCGTGTTGACAGACAGCTGTCCGGCTGGATCTGACACACTGTGTACACAGTGCCGGGGAGCTTGTGCTGTGCTGTCACTCACTTCAGACCGATGGGAAACCCACATCCATTTGGGAAGCAAACATACCTTCTCTCTGCTGGTTTCCAATCTCTGTGCTTCCTCTTTCACTCACATCTGGGTGTTTCAGTAGAACAGAGGGCAGCTCTTTCTTCAGGCATCTTCCCATCACTACAGTCACTGTGAGCATTAATGCTACTAGAGAAACATCTCCATTTTTCTCTTCTATTGCCTGATGCAGGGCAGTGCATAAATTAGCATGCATCTATAGCATGCAGTGCATTTGCATGTATTTATTTAGCATGCACTCTGATCCATAGCAACTTACAACATGTTGCATACAATCCAATTAGGTGAACATCAGAATATATACACAAATGTATATAACACAGTGTAACCCAGTGTCTCTTTGTTGGGACTCCAGTATCAGGAAAACACAGCAAAAATGTGAAATGCATCTCAATGTTTTTTTCCTGGCTGCTTCTCTATGCACTGCTTTTCATACAATTAATTGGTCTCTCTCCAAGGAACAGCATTTAATCTCATGAATGGGTTGCAAATATATAAGCTGAAAGGCTATGATTGTGAGGCCTATGCTCTTTCTGTTTGTGCTCATTTTCTGTTAGGTATGGTGTTACCTCTTATGTCCAATTTATCTTGTAAGGACGAATGGGTCTTCTCTCTTTGAAAAATGGTTGCTGTACGATGAGGTTCGGGTAATCTACCAAGTTTGCCGGGTGCAGATTTAATGGCAACTGTTCTGCTCTTGCTATAATTAAATACGTTCTGCTGTTGATCTAATTATACCTCTGGAACTTACAGGGGGTTGCTGCACTTTCATTAAGTAATGGCGAAAGAGTGAAAATGCTGCCACTTCTGAGGCCTAGCTTTTCTACCCACATGGACCGTGCTAACTCCCTGACATAAAAGGCACATTTGTTGCTATATTAGTGGAGTGGACGGTGCAGATAGTGGTTAAACTAGGGCTCATATCTGCAGTGTCACCCTGCAAAAACATAGCACAACGTGTCCCCCCACTTTTTGTGACTTCTCACACCAGCCTTTCTCCATGCTCCCTCTAATCCTATAGATGCCGAACTCTGTAATCCTCTTTCAATTGCCTCCCTTTTTTTGCTCAGACAAAACCATGACGAATCTGTGGCAGTTAAAGAGGCTTATCTTACAAAACATGTTGGAAAGAAGGATGGAAAAAATAAGAAGGGGGGGGTGATGGAACATTGGGTCAGTCGCATGGTGCACGCTGCACTTTGAGTGAAAAATGTCCTCTGTGTATGAAATTAACCGCGACCTGAAAACTGTAGGCTATCTCTCCCACTCCCCCATTACACTGCGCTTCATAAACGTGATGGAGAGGCAGCAGTGTCCCTCTGAGACAGGTCCTCTCGTCTGTAATAACGCGGCCTCCGTTTCCCATTCAACCCCTCTCATAACAACTCATTAGTAAATGCGGGGAATTCTGACACTTCCTTTATTGAATCCAAGTCAGCACCGCTCCTAAAGGCCGGGGCTCTAATAACTCTATGCTTGAGAGGCCTGTCTCCTTGGAGGTACACTAAACATCTTGTTTAATATTGCGTCTGCCCTCACTCTAAGCTGTCCTGTAAAGCTACAGCTTTGATTCAGGCGTGAGGCAATCCAGGGTTTCTATCGGGTTGGCCGTGAGGGCATCGCTGCTTGCGGCATGGGAAGTGACGTTGTGTAAATATATTTATTTTTAATGAGGATTTTGGCTGAACGGGTGGTGTTCTTGACCCCGGGCCGGTACGTATTTGTTCTGTCTCGCCACCTAAACCCCCCAGTCCTTCCGGAACACACCTGCTGCACCTTGTGTTTGTGATGGGGTGGGTGAATTAGGAGCTGGCAGCGCCCGCGAGGTCAAGGTGGCAGGAGGTTTACAGGGATACTCGGTGCTTGTGCCAAGACCACCGCCAATGCCAGTTTACCACACCATCTGTGCCTGCCTCTACCGCTCAGGAAATCTCGTCGAAACAGCTCAAGATGGCCGCCCCTGGGCGGCAGGGCATAACAGAGTGGCGGGCAGCTGCTGGAAGCTGCCCCGCGGGCGTGGCAATGCGCCAGGCTCACCATTGACTGCAGCTCCTTCCTTATTAGGGTCTTCTCACACCTTTGACAAGGAGGAAGGCTGTCCAGAGCAGTGAGCCTTCCTGATAACATCAGAGCCTTTTAACATTCAGAGAAGTGGCTAATGAAAAATCAGCACCCGTGGAAACTGAAGTTATGGAGTCATGGCTAAATATAGGCCTGCTAAATTATCTTTCTCATCACCACTGTAGTGAAATATAGTACTATAATATACTATGAGCCGAATAGTCAGAAAATTGTGTTCTTTCTGGATACGACTGCTGACTATTATGGACCAATATCTGTGGTTGGAGAAATGCATTGCATATTCTAGGTGAATGTGTACGCAGTGATGAATGGAACGTGAACGTGAACACTATAAAGGTTGCGTTTTTTTAACTACCTTCTACTGCCAAGCCTGATACCCAACGGCATCAGGCTGATCCAGCATTACAGCATCGATTTTTGCACCCACAACGACCTAATTTCATAAAGATTATGAAACCATACGTTGCAAAACCCTTTTCTTGAAATAAAGGACACAACTGTATCAATTTAAACATTTTTATTTCTAAATGATAGCAGTTATATCTAAATGATATATTGTTTTCAGAAACTAATTTGTTCAGTCATACCAAATTCAGCTTGCTTCACCCATCCCCTGCTCCCACTGTCCGCACACTATCTTTTACATACGTACTGTCTCTCTCCTCATCAATTGTACATGCAGGGAACGCACAGCATTAGTTGTTTGTGTGAGTAGGGGCCGCATGCAAATCGATTGCATTTCACGCAGTTGCCTTTAGCCTCATTCCTACTGCATTTGCCGACCTGGCACTGTGTTGTCTTCCCGGGAGTGATGGGTGTGCGAGGTGATGCTGCGACCGTGGCTGCTTTGGACTCTATCGGGTCTGCATTCATCAGCAATTCCGGTGCTTCCTCTGGTCCCATTCGCTTGTGTGATTTTGTCATCATGTTGCCTATTCAGAGTTTATCCAAAGTTCAGTGAAAAACTGAGTGTGTTTGGAGGCATTATCTCCGCAGAATTATTGGCTAAACCTACCGTTTCCATAACTGCAATGCCCACAATTATTGATCCCCACACTGAAGTCAATCATCAAAGGATTGCAATGAATTAATTTAGTGTGGTTATATGTGTAAAATTAGTTTTGTCGATGCTTGATCAAGCAATTCGTATCAAAGCATTGGCCATTCAGCTGCCGTATAGTGTGCCGGAGGAGAGAGCAACCCATGCACACCTGGGTACTAGCACCTATTACCTATTGCTATTGAGCCTGCTTTCTTAGAAGCATGGTGAAATTCTGTAATGCAAGCAGGCACATTTGCAAACACATATATCATTCATCATTGATTTTATTGTTTTATTATCTATGGCACTGACACTGGCGATAGAAAATATAGCCAGTCCATTCAGCCTCTCCCACCCTATGCTGCTCCTCAAGTAGTTCTTGACTTATTTTAATTTAGAATATGATTTCTCCACTGTTACAGGCAATGTCATAAACAACAGCAATGGAGTAGCCTACACACCTGTACACAAATGTTACCAGATGTGTTCCATAATGAGCACTTTTGCAACTTGGAAGACTGAGGTATCTTGAGCAGTCTCAGCTCTAAAACAGGACCTGAATGATGGCAGTTGAGCAGGAAAGGTTATTCCCTAAAGTAATGGTCAGATCTTTAAGTCCTTTACAGGAGCTTGTGTCTCAATCAGGGGAGCTGAGCTACCCCTGGCTTCCCTATAATTCGCACCAGTGATTGTGGACCGGAGGGATTTAGCCAACTATCATGAACGCAACTTCTTCCATAGTCCATTTTTTGACATTTTCTTCCCTTCATTTGGAACCCTCCATACAGATGCCACCCTGGGTGACTGTCTATATTGCCAATGCTTAGAACCGGCCCTGCTTTCACCTGTTTGGCTTAAAGCTCAAAGCATGGACCTGACCTCCAGAATATGCCACTCTCATCTGAGATCATGCTACTCACTAACTGATCTCATCAGATCAAGCCTATCCGGAGTAGGGCCTTTGAGTGGTAATCGAGAAAAGGCTATGGATGAAAATACAATATGCATGTACCATGTGTCATATACAAACAAATGATATTCTAGAGTGCTGTTTTTGGGAGCTCACCCAATAAGAAGAGTCTCTGTATAACTCCTCTATATACAACTGAGGGATTTTTAGATGGATGTACTGTAATATCTGAGACCCTGACAAGCCAATTTAATATAATGCTCAAAATTATGTTACTCTTATTAAAATTATAAATAATAATAACTCTATGTAAGGACAGTTACTGGACAGTAGCAATATGAGAAACAAATCAAATTGAAAAAGACAGTATCTATTAAAAGATATAAAACGGCAGATAATCACAGGCCTAACACTGCAATGGGTGTTCAGCTCATCACCTAGGTGCCAGTGTAAAGACAGACATTAACTTCACACTGCACACACTGAAAAGGCACCTTGTTCTTAGTGAGAGGTCATACTTTCTCTGTGTGGAATATTTTTTTTTATAAGTGAAAAGTAGAAAGTTCCCAAAGGAGTTCTTAAAAATGTCTTATTTCATTCTGTTCCCATCAGTTGTGTTGGGTGCAAGTTGCAGCAGCTGGGGGCAGAGATTGTTTGGAGAAGAGAGTGAGGAAAGGAAGGAGGAAAGTAGAGGCAGACAGACAGACAGACAATGAAATATCTATTTGTGCCAGACAGCTGCCGGATTTAGGCCTCTCTGGGACATGGTCTGTACCTGGAAGTCCCAGGCTCAGGTCAGAGTCACTCCTGTGGGGGAGGTTCAGGTTTCAAAGCATGGGATCACACAAGGAGAGACACAAGCAGGGAGGCTGAGCTGCACAATATAGCACTCTCATCAGTGAACTAGAATATGCTTTATTCTCGGCATGGGGGAAAAATAACTTAAAGGATAATTACCATGTATTTTAGTTCAACTCCCTGGCCTTGTTGTGTCTTTTGAACATGCCTAGAACGAGCACTGCAGATACCACATAAATGATGCATAATCTATATGACGTCTTCAATATTAAAATATACATAATGTTGAATAATTCAAAGATGCATTCGCATCAAACCCGCAATGTTTCTGTGGCCTTCTGCTGACATGCGGTGACCTTGATTTACCTAGTCCTAATCGTAGGCTGTTTTCAATTGAACATCATCAGAAACAAGGTGAACTTTTTTGGTCACACTCTCAGGACAAAATCTCAGAAAAATATTAATGCGGCAAAATTATCACCTGTAAAACTTAGGCTTGTGAGCTGTTTATTGCTTCTCTGATAATGGCACTGCAGCTGCCGATTTGAGCAGATCAGCAACCATGTGGACATATAATCTTCTATTATTGTGCATTTAACAGCACTCTTATGGGCCACTCTTGTCAGAATAATGTTGCTTGTTTAGGTAATTATCACCAATTGTGTGGCACTAAAATAACGCGCAGTCATTTGGCAGTGTCCCGTTGTGACAATAGAAATTGGGCTGTTCAATCAGCATTACACCTTGCTCCAGATCTGAGGCACAGATAAGAAGGAATACATTACACGCATAGCCACAATTAAATTACAATTAAATTACTGTACATGAGTGTGTGTGCATGCATGTGTGCGTGCATGCGTGTGTATGCTTGCATGCATGTGTGTGTGTGTGTGTGTTTGCGTGCATGTGTGCATTTGTGCATGTGTGTGCATTGTGTGTGTGTGTGTGTGAAAAATGGGATCACACATTGGTGAAGTCCACTCAAAGTGATCGATCCAGATTTCCTGTGTATCATTCAGTTATACGTGCTGTCTTGAAAACCAGTTATCATTTAGGCTAACATTTATGAAGTGTTCCCCTTGTCACTGCACTCCTCCTGCTCTTGGAGCAGCGATGCCAGCCATTGATCGACTCCTTAGTCATAGCTGTCACTGGCGATCCAGTGTAGGTATGAGGATGCTGGACGGACAAGGGTGGAGGGGAGAGTCCAAGGTGGCTATGAGGAGCTATAGTGAATTCGGAGTGCGAGAGGGAGAGATGGAGAGAGAGGGAGGGAGAGGGGGATGCGGGGCAACAAACGATAGAAAGACAGATTTTCTAGATGGAGGTGTATAGGGAGATGGAGAGGGGAGAGTAAAAAAGTTGAAAAAGAGCTATAGATGGTAGAGAGAGATGAAGAGTTTTACAATGGCTGAGCTTCCCCCCCCCCCCCCCCCCCCCCAATCTCAAGCTAACATAGCAGCCTAATAAGGCTGGCAGGGTCCTGGGTAAGGGGCCTTGTCTTTCAGATAACTCTACATCTTTCTCTTTCTCTCTGTCCCCTTCTGTCTCTGGACGCTGTTGTAAACTCTTCAACAACGCTCCTCATATTTCATGCGTCTTCGTGGCTCTGATCCTGTGGGTTGTAAGAATGTCGGGCGGGTGTCCTTGAGTCAGTGTTATCGCCGTGCGGCAGCGCTGACATCGTGGCAGAGCGGGGTGAGCTGCGCCAACAGTGTTTACTTGTGTGTGTCGTTTTCTCCAAACATAGTCTGGAGGCCACTCTTGAAAAAGCTAATGATGACTCAGAGGGTGGCGCTCTGCGAGGCTTTCCCTTGTTGCCCAGGTCTTGGATTTGAAATTGGACTGTAAGTCATTTTAGTTAGATATTGCCCGCTTCGGCCACGGTTTCCTTCTGTGTTCGTGGACATGTCGGAGTAGCAGTCGTCATTCAGAACTGCCGTCATGGGGATAGGGTAGAGAGTGGTACGTGTTTGTATTCAATGCTCTGCCAGGTTAATCCATTGGTTGATGTGCACATGAGGTATGCGATGTCAGAAACAATGAAAATCTGGCAATGGGAAGAGATGAACTTGAACTGCATCTAACCACCAATGATTCACCTCAGTGAGTATATCACTTTACAAAATAATAATAGAGACCTGTGGTTCCAAAGGCTACACACAGTCCAATTTACAGACACTGGCGTGCACCGTTTTCCTGTAAATGCCCGTGTCCTCCACCTACGTATCAGGTGCTTACCTCCCAATCATGTTGATGAGGGCGTTACTCACGTGCTTAGTTCTGCATGTGGGAGTTTGTGTACAGACTCCTAAAGCTGTATGATACACACTCTGCATGCCAGTGGGCGATCAGCTCCAAAGTCCCACCAATAAGGATTCAAAAAAAGGGCAGCATTTCTCCTTCTTTGCTCTAAGCTCATGTCCAAAGATGGTATTTCTCCACTCCTTTGTCTCTGGTGACTGCAGAGAAGGCTTCTCATTGCGTAAGGAGAAATTAGACTTAGCAACCGAGGCTTTAATTAAGCAAGCAAACTGTTATCAAGTGCGCTAAATGAGGCCTTACATGGGAGGAGAGAACGTGCTGGATCACAGCCCTATGGTTTTATAGTCTCCCATATCTGTATTCGGCTCTGTGCTCTGTCAGTGTCCTGCTCTGTGGACAGTCTGTATAAACCCAACCCTCTGCAGAAAAGGCCTCGTTATTACAGGGGAGCGATGGTGCTGCTGATGCCAGTGAAATTGGGGGAGGGCGTTGAGCAATGGTGTGAAGGTGGCAGGGAGCCAAGGGCTTATTGTTAGTTTCATCCGCTCTCTCCATTCTGCTAACGCCTTGCTTTTTCACACTCTCACGATGACCTGCTTATTTATTTATACCTCCTTTTGTGTTTTCTGATTCAACTCGGAATTATGGGTCATATGGAGAAATTGTGTGTGTGTGCGTGTGCATACTTCTGTGCCTGTGTGTATGTGTGTGTGTGTTCCTGCATGCCTGGGAGAACCTATCCTCCTGGCTTTACACAGACATGTCCTGATTTGGCCTACATCTTAGAATATACATTTGTCAAAAATAAATAATGATTAAAAAAAAGTTTTCTCAACAGCAGTCCTATGTGAATACAGAATATTAATTGAGAAGCAATCTACGAGGCCTGTAAATTCACCAACATGTGACAAGGGACAGCATTAACATTCATATAATCATTGCCCTGGAAGGATGGAATGGATTTCTTTTTTACATTGTTTGTTTTGCTTTTACTCACAGAGAATAATAAATGTGTGTCCATGAAGGGAGGCTCTGGCAGATGAAGCATCGGGATCTTTAATGAGACAATTAGCGAGCGGACCAGGGGCTCCGTCGAAGCCGGCGTTGGACAAACAGCTCTGTCTCACTCTCATTGTTTTGCCCCCGAGCTACATCATGATGACTAAAGGAATAATCTAATCAGAATGAGGAAACTAATGCATATTCCCTGTGAATAATGCCTTCCCTGTATTGCTTGCACCAGACTGTCGGGGTCTGGGCACGGCTCTTCAGTGGACAGGGCGGAGTCGGGGGAGGGGCAGCGCCGCCGTGTGCCACCCAGGTGTTGGCTGCCGTCAGGGGATTGGCTGCGTTGTGCGAGGGAGAGATATGGAGAGAGGGATGTGTTATTTCCTGATCCTTCAGGACAGCGGTCTAATAATCTGCCTTCACTTACGGTGACTGGGAAGTTGCAGTGCTACCAGCTCGGGGGATACGTGGGGGCTGCTGTAAACATGCTGCCGCGTGCCCCGGGGGAATGTGCTATCAGTGCCATGCCGCTAAATAATGAAACAGTCATTGTGATGGACACAGTACGCCTCCTCCAAACCAGCACACTGTAGCCTGTGGGGCCTGGCAACTCAGCAAGCACACCAGTCCAACAGAACACGAGCTCACATTGCGAGACAAGTTGTGTGTAATCTGAAATTGAGATGGTGGGGGTGGTCTGATTAGATGTTATGGCCAATGGAGGGCAGTGCAGATTTGGGCATGGCTGGGGGGGGGGGGGATGAAAAACAGGGATGTTGAGAGGCAATTTCCTGCTGATTGTATGATAACATGGTGATGTGGACATGCCTTGATCATTGGCTTTTCATGAGATAAATGGCTGTCTATTTTAATCCCACAGTTCCTGTGGCTCTTCATACCAGTGTCACATGTTATTAATGATCTGAGCTCAAGGTTTCCTCTGTGGTTTTGAATCTATCTGGTAGCTTTGCATATTGTAATTAACATCATGCAAGTTCTCCACCACTCCTCATTTACCCTCCTTCTCTGAGTTGGAAAATGCATGTGGGACTGATTTAACTCAAGCTTTCCTACCTCAAAGCTGATTCAAGGCCTTTCCATAACTTAAGTTTATAAAAGCATACATCCAGTGTACAGTTTCCATGGACACCAATAACATGCTTGGAATTCTGATGAGCAGTTGCTGTTCAAGTGATTTTAAAATGAGGGACTAAAAAATATATGTTGTGAATAATGGTCTTTATGAAAACATTGGGTGCCTCCAAAGGCAAGAAAGAAGCTCAGACATGGCTTATATGAAAATGACAAAACCAGTTTTAAAGAAAGAATTTTTAACATGTCTTTACTGCCATTTAGCAGACACTCATTAATCAGAGTGACCTACAATGTGAACAAAAGTGCAAAGATCAGGGATAACAGTCCTGTAAATCCCTTAAGGGAAACACAGTCCCAGGAGAGACAGCAAGTAAAAGCGCAGACTCGACAACTTGACAACTACCGTGTTGAGAACTAAACTTAAGAAACAAGAAAAATGACTCTTAATGAGCATTAGCCCACAGCAAAGAAGCCCCTGTGTGGTGGAACGTGGTTTTCCCTGCCACACGGTCATGGAGAGCGAGACTATAAAGAAAGGAAGGCAGTATAGGAGCTAATAGCCTGAGGCAGTGAGCCAGAGGTCCAGCAGGGCAAGCACAAAAGACAAAACAATTTAAATTAGCAAAAACACCTGGGTTTAAATGACAGCCCAGACACAACAATGAATGAAAACAGAACCAGAAACAAAGAAACAATAAGAAGGGACCCAGCAGGTCTTGGGGTCATGCAGACAAATGTCTTGTTGAACATTTATGTGTTCCACAGATGTATAATGGAGGCAGAGGATTGAGCATATCCCTTGTAAGTGAGCTGTTTACTCATTTGCGGCAGGTGAGTGCATTGTGCTGTGAGCTGGACTGCAGTTCACCTCTGTCCTCCGCCTGTTCGCTCTCCTCTGTCCTTGGTTCTGACAGTTTCCTCTGCAGTTTTGGCAGAGATCTATCAACTCACCTCTTCCAGCACCACAAGTGTTCTCACAGAACTGAAGCAGTCTGTGGCCTCAAACCGCACCAGTTTACTTCCTCCGTCGGGGTCAATCACTTCTACCTCTGATCCATACTGTTGTGGGCCTCCTCTGCCCATGCCAAACATAAATCCCTGTAACACAGGTGCCCACATAAAATTATTTGTAGGAAGAGTCGTAGAGGTTGTAGCAAGTAGGAACTTTTCCTCAGGTCAGATTTGAGAATGTATAGTCGACATTTCCCATCAGCCAAATTTAAATTGTGACAGCTATGGACTTACTCTTACGTTTCTAACTGCTATTTATTGAACAATCAGTCCTTGCCACTCTAGAGACTTCTAGACTTCCAATGTTATGGTAAATATTTTGTCCTTGGTTTGGGTTGTGAAAATGCATAGAAGGACCCATCCTTCCTTCCTGTGAAACCGTTTGACCTGCTTGTACTGTGATTAGTTTTCACGGCCTCTGATTTTTCAATTTTGCATGCCCTTAATTTTTTGGTTTACACATCACATTTGAAAATCGGCTTGTTTATTTATTTATTTACATATTTATTTATTTATCCTTCTCGCCAATCCAATTTTAGCTGACATTTCTCCGCACTATAGCAAAGGATGACCTTTGAAAAGGACACTTCCTGTAATTGTTGCGGCGGCCAGTTTTGGCTCCTGTGTAAGGCGCTGTTTTTCCTTCCTGGCACGCTGGCAGGGGGCTGATGTAGCCCTGGCACCTCAAGGTTGAGGCTCTCTGCGTGTCCAATCACCTCCCTTTCACTGTCACAGGAAGGCTAGAGCGGCCCTTGCCTTGATCTCATGATCAATGCACTGATTCAATGAACCAAATACAATACATTGATAAAAGAACGGGAGAGATGAAAAGTTCACATGCACTGCGAGTGGTAATGAAGCTTTCAAAAGGATCCAATAATTCCCCTGTTTATGCTAATGCGGGCTATTATCTACCTCGTCAGCTCAACTAATCCACCGCTCCCCTTCCCCCCCACATGCAGCACTCAAACCCACCTACACACACTTGTGTGTACACTCATGCTCCTGTACTCATGTAAATCTAAAATAGACTGACAGACAGACGTACACAGATATATTCATCTATATGCAGAAGTACATACAACACTCAACTTGGAACATCATTTTATGATGCATTGGCTTCATGAGGCTTTTCTTTTTTCTAATCTTTCTTCTGTCCAGTCTATTCAGCTCTCTTCTATGGATTTCTTTTTATTGAATATAAGGAAAACAATTAATTTTGCTCTCCATATGATTGTTTTCTCTTTTTTCACAATCTAACCCAATTGAATGTGGTGCTTTCATTAATTAGGATGGGATTTGTTTAATACTGTTTAAATAAAGAATGCCAGATGCGCCCAGATGATATATTGAAATTTAAGACAAAAGGAACCGATGCTGTGAAAGGCATCTAATTATATGAAGGTCTTTCATCCTGAAGTCAACTTTTTTTTGTTGTTGCATTTTTCAGTGCAATTACTTGGATTATTCTCTTTTCAAATATTTTATTTCAGTGTATTTCATTTCATTCCATTTCTGTGAGGAGGGCATAAGGCACATCACTGTATTTTATCTATTCAAAATTTTTAACATAGTGTAGTATAGCCTTATTTATCAATTGTGTATCTTTATTTAGATGTGATTTCAGTATTCTGTGTTCATTTTGGCTGTCCATTCTTCACACGTGTGTCTGTGTCTGTCTGTCTGTCTGTCTGTCTGTCTGTGCGTGCGCGTGTTTCCGTGTGTGTAGACACAACTTAATGATTTCATCTAATTATGATCAGTTCAATTAGGATAATTGTAACACCTGTGTGTTAATGTGTGTTTTGTTGAGGGATGATCTGTATCTAAGGAGAGATGTTGTTAGGCTTACAGCATACGTGAAGCTTTTTTGTGTCATTTCCCGCCTGTGGTAATGAGATCCTCCCAGAGGTCCTTCAGAGCATTGACAAGGACGCCTCTGCCCGTGGAGATGTGTGTTTTCCCCATGCCCCCCTCCCATCGCCACCCCTGCATAACAGGAAACAGGGAAGGCTTGAGGATCCTCAGCCTGCTGTTGCCATGGAAACCAGCTTGATCAGGGGAACAGTGTTTGCTGTAAGAGTACCCGAGGAGCCAGATGAGGAGCTGGCCGATTAGTTCAAACAGCACCTCCGCAGCCTCCGCATTCTGTGCAGTAATGTCCTTTTAAATGTTCACTATGGGGTCATGGACAAGGCTAACCATCTTGCATTAGAGCAACAGCAACAATAAAGTAACAATACCTCAGCATGGCCTTGTGTCAGCACGGTTCATTACATATATAAAGACTGGGTATGTGGTTACACCATGCTTACTGTATGCAAAACCCTGAAGGTTCATTGCATATGTGGACTTAAATTATATATATATATATATATATATATATATATATATATATATAGACACACACACACACATTTATATGGCATCACTCGATGCTCCTGAGCATTATAGTCTTAGCCAGCTGTGAAAAGGTGGTGCAGGATTCTGCAGGTATGGAGCGAAGTGACAAGCTATGTTTCTGAGGATGTGTTCTTTGCACTTTATTCCGCTAACATTGCCAAAACTTGTTGAACCCGTGTGTCATGTCACACGTTAGGGGTACAACGCTCAGTCCACTAGTATACTACGGTTTCAGTTGAGTTTCAGTCTGTTCAGCCCTGTCCGGGAGCAGTCTGTCCAGGCTGATGTGGGATGTACAATAATAAAGCCAGCATTACACTGTTGTGTCTCTTTCTGTATGTATGCATATGCATGCAGATAGATGGATAAGATAATACCAGCACTGTGCGACGACAGCTGCCAGGGTCTGGATCAGATCTTGAATGGCGTTTTTATGTGCCGTTTGATTCTACTCATTTCCATATGACCATATTTATTCATGTAGACTCTTTAGTGCGGCGTATTCAGGATTTTCTCTTCATTCACCAGGGCTGCCGCAATTATCACTTCCTGTAATTCACCCCATCATCGGGTATCAACATGGTATTCAAATGTCATTTTGAACCTAATTTAATTTGCCTTCAATCAGAAAAAAATTATCTATTTGACCAAAATACATATTGCTGATTTTCACAGAAGGGTTCCAGCTTTTGGAAATGACTGAATGAAATTAGCATCTGTTTTAACAGTAATGGTTCCATCAAAGAATTTGACTTCTCTAAGCAGTGTGTCAGTTAAATACCTTATCTATGTCTCAGTCTCTGTCTTTGTATTGAATTTTGTGGCTTTTAAGTCCTAAGGCTTTCGGTATCTCTATTGAATTTGTTCTCTTGAAAATGACTGAGTTTTCCTTATTGAATTGGCTGAGCTCTGTGGCTTCTCTGGCTGCACTTATTCCCTATATTTTGTACGAGGTAGTGTTTTTCTGATTTCGTTTTCTTGGCCTGCTTGTCACCCACAGTCTGGGACTAATTTGTTTACTCCTTTTCCCTGTTTTTCTCCATCATCCCCTCTTTCTTCCCCTTGTGCTTTGATTTGCTCTTTACTCTTCGCTCACTCACTCCCTCTGTTTTGCTTTCTCTCTCCAACAGAAATTTATCCAAAAACCCTCTGACGAAACTGTCGTGGCGGCCTTTCCAGAAACTGCAGCTCTGGGAACTGTAAGTTTGCGCAATTCAGTTTAACTTTTCAACACATTTCATTTTGGCAATTGACTCACCTCAGCGATTCACAAAATCACTGATATTCAGCGTTCCCTTTTATAACAGTCTGAAAAAAAATCCACATTCTGTCTGTTGACGGAAAACAGTTTCCTTCAAATTTGATTCTGTTTAATTTCTGTTATGCAAAGCTGTTTATTGAGTCAAATGAAAAGCTTTCCTGAGATTAAATGTTATTGCTGTGGGATGACACAGCAATCTGAGTCGTTTTGCAAGAGTTAATTAAGACGTGCAAATAAAAGGAAATGGTCCTCTAAGAGGCAAAACTGACCTTGATTGCTTGTTTGCCTTGAATACACGAGCAATCGATGTGTTTATGAAGCAGATCTTTTCACTGTATGACTTAATGTACGTCCTGAAGATGTTATACCAGGGCAAAATTTAGCACAGTAATAATTACTGTAGGTTTGTGGCACTATTCCATGTGACCTGACCTTTCCTGATACATGGCTTTAAGAGTCCATTTCAAAGTGCCAGCTGCCTGTGCAATGCTTTGTGATTATGTTGGGGGAAGAAAAAAAATTGGAGGGAGTATTTCTAAAAGCAACCCTCTTTAATGTGTTATTTTAAGCTAGAGAAGCAGGGCAGCTCCTTTGAGAGGGCCTGTCTTCCTTACAGGGTTGTCCCGCTCTCAGCAGAAGAGAAAAGAGAATGAGAGAGCAGATATACTCTACCTTATTCATTTTTGTTGTTCAATAGTAATTCCTATACAAAAAACACAGTAATATTTAGCGGTGGAATTTCCAGAATTTAGTGGTGCTTTGATTTTTCATGTTCACAAGAGAATTTCATTTGCCAGATTATTTTTTACAATTTTTTTTATTATTAGAAAAAAGCTGTTTAAATCAAATTCCTGGCCTGTCTGAACACTGTTACACTGGTACCCTGTGCAAGTTTCACTCTCAGCTTCTTCTGCTTGATCATTTTAGCAACAACTTGGTTGGTTGTGTGAAACTCTTTTGTTCAACCTGAGCGGCCATTTCAATAAGGAGCCCCGTTTGATGCGATATGAGTCTGCAAATACCGTTTATTATGTATGTAGTGTATTCTTTATTCAAGACATTATAGAGCAAGAAGCATATCTTCGCATGCAAGCTATGGATGTAAAGTAGGCCAGTCTTAGTGAGGTGCAGCAGTTCACATCCCCAAGCCTCCTGTGTGCTTCAGTGCATTTAAGTGTGCAAAGCGGTACTGGAAATGGATTCCATGGCAGGCAACAGAGACACATGCATTGCTCAGTAGAAATGTCCCATTAAAATAGGCTATTAGACCTTAATGTACCAAAAGTTAAGTCAAAAAGTAAAGTGCAAGCCCTTTATTTAGTCCATGATTTCAGAAATAAATTTAGAAATTGTGTACTGGCCAAAAAAAATACATAAGCTGCAATGTTTCTGAATAATTATTTAATTTTTTTTCAAGAAATCACTAGAGCTACTTTATCCAGTCTGTGTATATCCAGTCAATCACAAACTTGCTTGGATTCTAGACTTTTCTCTCTCCAGCAAAGTACTGTGTTTGGACAGGTTGTAAATTGCTGATAGTTTCACCCGTTTTGGTATTGATGGAGTTTTAGTCTTCAGTTTTTGAATACCCAGCACATGCGAAAACCATAATTAATTAGCACGGCAAGAACATGTCAGCATCATTTGTCAGCCACTAGTTGCTGACAGATAATAAAAAATTATCCATCTAAGACTCAACAGCAGATTTTAAATATGTTGCTGTCAATGCACTGCAAATCAGAGGCCTGGAGGTTAGCTTTTGAGAGCAAAATTCAAAATATCTAAAGTTATATTTCACAAGAGAACTTGCTTGGAGTTCAGTCATGAAATAGTATTTACATATAGATACTGTACTGTATATAATTTCTGATACTGCTCCTATTAATATTAATTTAATTTAATAGTTTTTTACATGTTCTTCAAAAGTGTTTCAATACCAACATGTGAGCTACATTTCGACAAATTTAAAAACATTTTCATGTTAAATTACATTTAACATGCAATTGTCAATGTAATGGTCTATGCAGCAGCAATGTCATGGATCCACTAGGATCAGGAAATATCAAATTTGGTGAAACAGATACTGCTTTTTAATTTTGACTAAGATTCAAGGGTTTTTGGAACAAAGTCATTCTGTTTTATAGTTTGTGCTCCTTCATTGTGAAAATGATTCTCAGCTCAATACACCTTTATGGATCCTGTCTGATTAAATCCAGAGATCATTTGCTCATGAACATTGCTATCCTGGTTACAATGCTGCTGTGGCTATATTCAGACAATGCAGCTTGTAATGACGCCTTACACACCGAGCTTCCCCAAATTACCAATTGTAGTCAGTGAAAGACATCTCTCCTCTTATTGTGCTGTGGCACTACTCCAGTATTTTTCCTGCTCCAGAGGTGCAGGTTTGTGTTGTGGTGTTGGAGCCACAGTGGAGCCATGAGTGGCACAATTGTACATTCCACATTTGGGAGAAGGAGGGGGAAGTGTTATATAAAAATATGTCAAATGTTATACATTTTTTAGAACCAGTGTGAAAAATCCTAGCATAATAAATATAAATTCCAGAAGTGGGATATGTTGTGGTCAGATACACAGACCGCAATGCACATTATTTATGATTCACATATTAATGCCCTTGAATCCCAGCCACTCCGGTGAGAGACTTTATATGCATGGTTGGCTTTCATATTTCTGTTGGTGGAAAATGATAACAGTAAACAAAGCACTGCAAAAAAAAGAGCCTCATTTCATAATCACTGACAGTTGTTCATAATTAAAAAAAGAGAAAAAACTGCGCAAGGCAGAAAGGTTTATGTCTGCTTCAATGCTCCCTAGACATATAGCTGTAATCACAGGCTGGGGAATGACCTGTATGGTCAAGTCAGTGCTCATGGAACCTGCTACCTTATCAAAAGTCCTGTCACAGAGACCTGCCAATCTCTGTCTCCTTAAATAGTCTCTCTCGCGGAGCACGGCATTGGAAATTAGTCGCTTTACTGAGCTGAGACACAGACAGGAGGGAGAAAGAGAGAGTATGTTGAAGTCTCGGGCAGGCAGGGGGAAAGCCAGCCCTGGGGGCATGAATATGAGAGAGAGAGAAATAGAGAGAGAGAGAGACAGAGGGAGAGGGAGAGGGAGAGAGATAGAGGGGGGTGGGGAGTGGTCAGAGATTTTTTTTTAACAAAAAAGATTAACAACCTGAAAATCCAGCATTTATATAATTATAATTAGCATTTTTGAGGAGCTAGAGGAATGGGGGGAACTCAGGTGCATAGATGTTCTATGTGTAATCCTTATGTCTGTGCTTTGAATTAATCCAATTAGCTGTTCACTGGAATCAACAAGACTGCATAAGCAAGGTTTTCAAATGATTTTTTGAGTGTTTATTTGACTGCCTCCCAGTGAATGTGTACTGGGAAATGTTTGGTTTGTGAAGGCTATCTTCACCTTTTTAAAGTAACCAGATTTTACCGAAAAAAAATTAAGAAAACCTAAAAATGCAAAGTCAATTTATAATAATAATTTTTTAAAAAATAGTTCAGTTCCATACCATTATGAGTGAAATATACTGCATTTTTGCTTGTGTCGCTACCAGCAATGGTTTTGGACTGACTGCATTTAAGACTTTCTAATGCCTGCCTGATCAAACAGCTGCCTGTAATCCACCCTGTCGCAGTTCTTCCTGTTTGTCCTTGGCAATATACTAAAGGAGACTTTCAAGCCCCACAATCATTTGTGTGCGCAATATTTGCAGTCATGTATCCCTGACGGAGGTGAATCAAGTAATTATAATTGCAGTGCTTTGTGTACGGAAGTTCACTATATTTGCACTGCAGGTACATGGGGACTGACAGGATGACTGGCTGCACGTCACATGACCTCATAAAAGAACATAAGATGGGAATTTTCTTCTCTAAAGAAAACGGCAGATTTATTATGAATTATGGTGAAAAACCATAAAGCATTGTGCGGCAAATGGTGGTCTTGGAGATTCTTTAGTGAGTGTCTGTTGGCTGCAAAGCGGTGTCGCTCATGATGAATCAATCCTTTGGAATAAATCTTTTTACTGAGCTAGCTGTGTGGATCTATCCTGAGAGAACCTGCTGTCTTGTCGCACTGACTCGTCCACAAAAATACATTTTTACGAATGTTTTGTAACCTTGTGATCATACGGTAAATACAGATTTTTGTTGCAGGGCAACTACATATATGGCCTCTGCTCCATTCTAAGATGTAGCAGGTGTTGTGTTCTGATGAATGACTCATATTGTAGATATAGACCATGGATCTCTGTCTTTCCCCCTAAGAGCACTTACCTTTCAAAGGAAAAGCATAAAGTGTGCGGATTCATGGATTTCCTCATGATTGTATTTCCAAGAAAACAGAACATTCGTTTTGTCCCATTCAAATGAACCCCTTTGGTGAACTCTTGTTTGTAAGATAATTGTTAGACAGCAAACCCATCTGCAATATGCAGAACAACCTATACTAAATGAAAATCCCTAAAATAAATACAAATATAAAGACAGATACATTTATGTTGTTTTCTATCTCATTTAAAGAATGATATTTGCATTACTTGCCAAATATGAGTAATATATAGCAAATATTAGAAATTTTGTCTCTTGCTCTGGCTCTTGAGCTTAGAGTGGGATTTGGTACACATTGCATGGAAGATATGAACAAAGTCTATTTACTATAACTACACAAAAGCACTTTCACACACACTCCACCGACATCTTTTTTGTAAGTGCAGAGTCTGTCAGCCTAAAAATGAAATGTAACGAAGACAGAGCTGAGTATAGTATCTGGTTGGACTATGGAATCTGGTGTCAGACTAGTGAGAGGACTGTAATACTGCAGGACACAATATGGCGTTTCTGATACTTCCTCCTGACCCCCTTCTGGTACTATGACTGGCACATCCACCAGTATTGTAATTAACCTGTGTCTCCTCTCTGAACCCCCCAGTGATGAAGGCCAGTAAAACTGCCAGTGCATAAAAGACACACGCGTAACTAGAATGGTAAAGAAACAAGGCAGAGCAATGGGGAATCCATTTTCTCTCTATGTAACAGTGGAAGTATATTGAAGAGAACACAAGGAAGATTTAGGCCAGCAATACAAGCTGTAAGCGAGATGGAAATGAGCAAAATTTTAAAAGGGAATTAATTTTCCTGCTGCTTTGCCAGATTTTGTGTGTGAATGTTTCCATGCACTGGGGGGTTTCTCCTTTTTGTTGAAGACACTCAAATTCAATTAAACGTACACAAGAGATGCTCTTCATTGTCAGGCTCTAATTCTTCTTAGAAATCAGTTCTGAAGGCTGGGTCAGCCTGCTAACTTTACTGCTAAAATTATTCTGGGTATTTTATGTCCATGAGGTAGTTTTGGACAGATTGATCACAAAATGTTGCATGGAATGTAATGCTATATTATTTTAAGTTGCTGGACTTACATGTAATTGACTTGGAATCCCAAGTCCCTGAGGACAAATTTGATTTAATCAATGATTCAAACAAAAACAAACCAGCTGCTCACAATTAAATACTGTTTTCTTTTCTAACTGTAGCAAGATATGTAAGAGGAAATCAAATGTTACAGTCAATGCTAATTACCTTTCACTGAGTGATTGACACAGTGGGTTGTAGCTGATTCAACATGCAAAATTGGAGTAAACCTACTTACCTCTTGCTCTTGAAGTTCTTGTTTGGGTGTTTCTTTTATTAAATGCCGTCTAGTTGTGTTGTTCCAATGCGTGCAGCATAATATCATGAGAAAAGACTGTCACTACTTTTTTTGTTTTCTTGTTTCCCACCAATCACTAGGTGATTTGATTATGTTATTTCTTAAGCAAAGTATCGTCACAATGGTGGGGTAAGGACCTGCTGAATAGCTCATCCTCTTGATCTGGACTGTGCCAGTGCTGATTGGCTGGCAGCCCTGAAAAGCGTCACATTATTGGCACATAAACAGCATCATTGTGCACCTCTGACCCTTACTGGTTTACTGAGTGCTTGTCGTTTCCCTTTTGAGCTTCACATGAAGTGTCTTCCTCTGACTCGTCTTTGAAAGCTTGACAAGTTAACCACGATGTGAAAAGAACCTGTGTTATCATCATGTGCTTTTGAAGAGAGCACTTGTCCAGCGGTACCCTCTGAATTGATAGTGGAGTTTAAAAAGAGTCTTACAGCATTTACGATTGGGTAGAAAGAAGAGAGGAAAGATGGAGGTGTAGGTTGCCCCAAAAACCATATGCAAAAATGAGCAACCTGTAGCAGGTGAAACAAGAATACTGTTTTTGTATCAAAATACTTGGCATGACACTGAATACACATGCTGCACTTCAAACGGATCAAATAATCGATGACTCTAGCTGCTTCCACTCAGCTTGTCAATCAATGGCTCAGCTATAGCCATTGATTGCTTATTCATTGTCCGTGTGTTTGGAGTGCTGCCCACACACACATCTTATGCCAAGCAGCATATTTCAATAAACAGATAATATTTTGTTTCACCAAATACAAGTTGTTCTTCTGTGTGTTAGTATAAAAACTAAGGTTTTGCAAACACAACTTGAGAGACAGACTTGAGAATTTTGCAGAGTAAGGTTACAGTTAACACAGTTTCAAAATGTATTCACTTCTTTAAAAATTCAGTTATGTTCACCTTGCTACTCTCCTTTTATCTACTATGCTTGGACATTAGTGTGCATCTATTCAGCACAGGCTGGCCACCTGCAAGTTGACATTTTATCATTAACCTCCGTTGAGTCCTATGTAAATTTTGGATGCACCATTAGTGCACTTCTTGTGTTTCTTCTCCGTGGGATCTATATTGACATGTGTCATTTAGACTAGGATCAATGAAGACACCATTACCTGTGGCTAATGCCAACCTGGTTTGTTCATGTGAAAAGCAACTAGAATCCAGTAAATACCATGTCTTAAAAAGGCAGTGTTTTACATGGCTGAGTTTTACATGTTGTTTAGATGATTGTCATAAAATCCATGTGTGATACAGATGATAAAAAAACTTGGAAAATTAAATTATGCTCTGCATAATCAGGTTGAACTCAGAGGCTGATGGTTGCAGAGGCTTTTGCATGAATCCACACAGCTGGATGGAGCTGCTTGTTAATTAGATGATCTGCTGTAATTAAAGAATGCTGAAACAAAAAGCACCTTTATACTGGCGTGGGATAACAATAGCATATCACAGAAGGAATTTTCTGCTCTGTTTTTGCAAAAGAAGCTATCGTGCTAACGGGATGTGTGCACAATGCTGTCCACAAGCAGACTGCCATCAATGTGCTCGTATACTTTATAAGCTGGCCTCAGTTCCATTTAATAATTGGAGGTGTATTGGAGCCTTTGAAATGAAAATGTGTATTATGCAGATTCAAAACACAATTTTTAATATAACAGAATGCTATACTCAATTATTCTAATTGACAAAACTATTACTGTAAATATGGATAAACAAACCAACCACACAAATGGGAACTATTAATGTCATTGTACTCACATGCCAATACAACCTTACAAAACTTGGGCATGAGTTTAATTAATGGAAATACAGTAGTAAGGTTCTGCTCTTAGAACAGGAATCAATCAACATTTGTCTTTGACTTTGAAGCAAGAATGGGTTTTCCACAGACAAATTCAGCAAGTTGGCAAGTTCATGGTAATCACTAAAAACAACTGCAAACTGAGTTTATGAAGAAAAAAGTGTACCACTTGCACTTCCTTGGAATCAGATTTAAGGACAAATGTTGCTTGAACATGAGCCTTAGTTTCTGAATTTTTTCATTCTGAGCTATACAGATATTACAGTTTGATTTTCACAGTTTGAACTTGACTCTTCCACCTTTTCAAAGGATGATTAGATGTATTAGTCACAGTATTATTAACGCAATGTGAAGCAAACAGAAAATGTTCAATCCTGGAAAGAAACTGCCATTTCTTTCCTGGAGCACAGCTGAATATTCCTCCTTGTGTTTTATTCATATTTCCATTCTAGAATAACCAGAACCTTCGATATAACCTTGTCCAAATTACATTTCTATTATTCATATATAATCTTTTATGCTTTCTCTGAATTCTAAATCATGTTAGTTTTAATTATTTTGAATTGTTTGTCCATACATTCCAACATTTTGCAACATTTAAATATTGTGTTTTGAACCATTTAAACATAATGCTTTTTACAACTGTGCTGAATAAGAAATGGTGCCATTTGTCTACGTCTGTATTCATGTCTGTGTTTGTAATTAAGGGGGGGAGGGGGGTGTCCACAGGCTTTGATCAAGACTCATCAAAACCTAAAAATGCATATGCTTAGTATGACCCAGGCTATTGTGGCCTTGAGCAGAGTATCAACATGTATTTTTACAGTCATAAGGGGTGAGGCAGCACTGTGATTTCAGAACTGGTATGAAATGCCTTCGAAATGCAGAGCATTTGTCGTATTTCTCTGGGAACAGAGTCAGTAGATAGTACCCTTTTACCACTTTCTATCTGCGGTTTGAGTGTGGTCCATCCCCTATTTTATATGCATGTTTTGTTGCTGGTATCTTTAACCGCATCTTGTAATTGAGAGAGGTTATCTTCCTCTTGCCAAATGAATGAGTAAATAACCACGGGACATTTCAGACTATGCCCTTCTGCACTGTGCTGTCTGTGGTAAGTTTCACTGCTTTTGCAGTCTTCAGGAGGTCATAAACACACCACTCATTGTAATGTAAAACAGTCACTGGTTTCACCTCTCTAAATCAGGGGTTTTAAACCTCTTCTGCTCCAGGGGACCCCATCATAATTTTAAAAGTGTTATATTAAAAAAAAGGTTTTATATTTAGAAAAAAGTCCCTAAATATATATAGTCATTGTATATCATTGTACATTGTATAAGTCTGGCCGTGGACCCCCAAAAGTACCTTCAGTGACCCCCAGACTCTAAACACATTCATAGTGTTGCTAATAATGAACATACAAAAAGCTTTCTAATGTAATTTTCAGTTCAATGGGGTTCTAGCTTCATTTAAGGGGAATTTTCTAAAGAACAAGATTTATTTCAAAGAAATTATGACAGTGCATCAAGTTTGGGTTCATATAACTAGGACACTTTTTTTAAAAGCAAGTTTATGCAACCTTCACTAAGGTGCTTAAAGGGGTATATTTCCTGCATTGGTTTTCCCGGAAAATAGATAAATAAATAAAATTATAATAATCACATTCACTAACAAAATGTCCTAGATTGATTTTGTTAATTGATTTAGACATTTTTTTGAGTTGGTTGGATATGGAACAAAGTCTATTGTAGTGCGAAAAACACCCAGAAAATAGGAGAGACACAGAATAAGATAGAATAGGAATCTGTCAGTCAGGTGACTGGGATCACTAATTCTGCCCTTTCACTTGACTGTCAATAAATACTTGGCAATTAAAATATGAAACTGTCCTGTGAGAAATTTAATCGTGCCATATATTGTGCCATCAGATCAACATAAACTTACAATCTTTATCAAGTGCTTTGACTGAACCTGCTGCCTGGATAGGATAGACTCATATGAATCTGTTGGTTCGCTTTAATGTCTTTTTCGATTGAAGACTTCAAAGTGTTTTATACTTTAGTCTTAAAGTATGTTCGTTATTTCTCACAAGGAAAAAAGTGCTATAGCTGGAAAATTTTCATTCTACATTAGATTGTCCTGCCTATTCATCTATTCACAGGCAGTTCTAATTTCCTGATTTTTGTTAATTTTCTTAATTTGTCATTTTTGAATGTTAGTATTATGCATTGGGCTATATCATGGAACCACCAGTGGCTCAGCAACCAGGACACCATCTCTGGAGAAGTAGTGCTTGAGGTGTGTGTCAGCTCACAGTGGTGGTTATCATCAAAAGGGTATAGCCAGGGATTGTTTCCCAGTCTTGTGTGATTATACAATGGCATTGCCATCACACTTTTTAACCTTTTATATACCATGATGAAAAATCATTTAAAGTGATTGTAAAGGTAAATCCGTGAATCGCTTCTGACTAGCTATATTGTATGGGGTTATTATGGTATGTATAAGGCATCATCATTTGATGTTCTGAAATGATCAGACTGCTTAAAATTACATTATTTTTTGTTCATATTCATCTACGCATGTTTTCTTGATCCATAAAAAAGAGGTTCTGCTTTACTAGGAAAATAGGGCACATAAATGTGGCTGTGGATTTAGTCCAGGGTTTTCGTGAAAGATCCGTTTTCCTTTGCTGACCTCGGTATGTGTCTATGTTAAAAGTTGCTTTCCGAGGAACCTTCAAAGGATTGTTAAATGTGTCTGTTTTCATACTGTTTGAGTCCTGTGGGTGAGTGTGTCGCCTGACCTTCTTCCCAAACCCAACGGCATGCTACCATCAATCCAGCATAGCACGCCTCTCGGAACGGGAAGAAAAATTTTCCTCTAGGTTGCATTCGACTGAAAAAACATAGGGTCTGTTTCTAAATATCTGTTGTCATCATGTGGCTTTCTCTCTTTTGTGTTACTACAAAACAATTTCAGTCACTATCACTTGGCAATTTCTACCCTACCTGGTTAGGAATCCTTCTGCAGACAAACCCCTCTGCAGAACCTGCCCAAAAGTGGTGTGTGCTACCTTTTTTTAGAAAGACAATTCAATAAATGTTGCTACCACAGGTTGACTGATGTAGGTTCAAGAGATGTTTTAGGTGAGCTTTTTCATAGTCCTCCACACCTTTATTAGCCTTGGACAGTGCCACCCTGTTCTCTGTCCTTTCTTTGTACTTTCTATCTGAGTTTTTTAACACTTCTTCATGTGGTACTCTGAGTAAATTTAGAAGGGTGCTGCTTTATAGACTGTTGATTTACCCCAGCGTACATTCCATGCTAGTCCAAGCTGGTTTATGCTGGTTAATGGATAAGAGCGTCTGCCAAATGCCTGTAATGTAATGTAATGCTGGTCCTATGCTGCCTTAGCTGGTGGACCAACATGGCCATGCTGGTTGACCAGCAAAACCGTGCTGGGAAGGCTGGTCAACCATTATTGACTTGTTGGTGAAGCTAGTAAACTAGCATGGTCTTGCTGGTTAAGATGGTCAACTAATCTGGCTTTGTTAAATTTGTTAAGCTGGTTGACCAGCATGGTCTTGCTAGTTGAGCTGGATGACCAAGAACTAATGAGTTCTGTTCTGTTAATATTGTTTATTTTAATATTATTTATTTTTAATAAAGTACATTGCCATGGAAACCTGATGTCTTTTAACTAGTCCCACATTAAGAAACATCACGTGAAACTTGTTTGATCTGGTCTGGCTGCTATTGCCATACCACCATCCCATGCTGGAGACCAGAATACCAGTGTCCAAAATGCAACATATGCTGGTCTTGCTGGTTTACCCAGCATGAATTATGTTGGTGATGCTAGTAGCCAGCTATGCTGGCTTTTCCAACAGGACAGGTCCTTTACCTACCACCACAGGGTGGACAACTTGTTTTTTTGTTTGTTACTGCAAGACAGAGTACTGTTGGACAAATAAAACACAAGGAGCATGTTGGCTATGAAATGTGGTGTTCTGATACAAATGGCTCTGACTCTGAAGCATTCTTCCATTTCTTGCAAAACTCTAATATGACCAGCAAATCCACTCTCTCATGGTTGGGCCTGGTGCAGATGATTAAGTGGCCCTTTCACCACTTCAGACTTGTCTGTAATGCATTTGTTTTTCTTTTTTATTGCTGATTTATTCCCCCCTTACAGGAGGCTGGATGACGTGTTGTTTAACTGTAGCTGCGATGTCCGCTGGATTCAACTGTGGCAGCAGAGAGGAGAGGCTGGACTCCACAATCAGCAGCTTTACTGCTATAATGGGATTGCAAGGATCCCATTGCAGGAAATGAACAACTCCTTCTGTGGTAGGAACACTCGGTTTTCATCATTTTTAGCTTTTAAAGGGTCTGCGATGTCTGGGGGGTTGGCTTGTGACTTTGGAAATGTATTTAATTGAATTTATAAATCAGTCCGTTTATGGCCATAACTTGCATGCAAATCACAGAATTCATGCCTGCGCTTGTCTTCATTTACATTTAGACTTGCCAGAAATCAGTGTGACTCACAGTAACCTGACAGTAAATGAAGGTGACAATGTCACACTCACTTGCAATGGTTCGGGGATGCCCTATCCTGATGTGGACTGGATGGTCAATGACCTTCACTCCATCAACACACACCAGGTGAGTTAATAGCACAGGAATGCAATATGAATGTACAATGGTAGCCAGATGAAGTTCTTTTAGTTTGGTTGTGATGCCTCACTCTGAAAGTAATACTGCATTTCTCTGTTTTCCTCTCCAGCAGTACAATGGTCCTTCTGTCCACTCTGTAAATCTGACCCTGGTCAATGTGAGCCGTGATGACAATGGTTTCCTGCTAACCTGCATAGCGGAGAATGTGGTGGGGATGACCAATGCCTCCATTCAACTGGCTGTACAGTGTAGGTATCACAAAATGGTGGAACTTTTCAGATGAAATGAGCTTTGGTGTTAAAATTGACGAATGTACGTAAGGTTTTACATTTTATTTATTACACCCACAATTTTGTCCCTCTCAGAAACACAAAAACAAGAATATTTGAGAGAACAAGCTGTTCAGCCTGTCTTAAGCTTGTCATTTAGCATTCAACTTTGGTAGTCTTGAACATCCTAATGCTGGTCTTGAACCCATGGCCATATCATTGAATTCACAATGTTGTGCCGTGTTGTACTAGCATTGATTAGTTAAAAGTGTTAAAAGGTAAAAATGTATTACAGCTAGATTGATGGAGGGCTACATTTTATTACCCATAATAGGATGTATTTATAAATAAAGCTGATTGTACATTACATTTAATTAGCAATGGCACAAAGTCTAACACCAAGGCTATATTAAGACATGACATTTGAAATTACATGTCCTTTCGAAAGAAGTGCACTTCAAGGGGTTTTTTTAGCTAATGGAATCATCCAATTAACGGGAAAAACACCTTTGAGCTTGTGTGAAATTGTACACCTTCTATAAATAAGCGAGTTAAGAAGAGTCAGTATGAGAATTCCACTGTTATCAAAAGCATCCTCATCTCACTATTGACATCCCATAGGACTGCACATGTTCACAGACTTCACAGCACAGTGTAATCCATAGCTCAGGCAAGAAATTGTAGCCTGAGCTCTATCCAAATTATAGTCCGTTTTCACCTTTAATCCTAAATCAATCACTGGAGAATGACTGGCCATTGTGTTGGTTATTTGTACATGCAGATAGTGTGTGGTGTTCTCTGGGACAGACACAAAGTCTTTCAAAAGGAGTTGAGGCTGTGTGGGCTGATGGTGTAGATTGCTTTTTGTTGGGGGGGGGGCTGGGGGGGCTGGGGGCTGCAAGGTTGAGAACTGGACAGCGGGACCCAACAAGTTCATCACGATTATTCACCCTGCCAGTGCCGCAAATCCGTTTATTCACCACCAGTCATTCATTGGCATCCCGGCCTTCCACATAATTACAGCTCATTCTGACAGCCACTTTAGTTCTCTGGAAACACCATAAAATGCTGGTAACAGCTGCTGTGATCAGTCGGACTAAGTGACAGTAAAATGAGGGAGTGATTACATGCTGTTCGAAAGTTATCTCATTGTGGTTAACTGTGTGCTTTGTGTATCACAAGCGTGGCATTGGTAAACCACAGTGGACTGTCTGCTGGTGACCCCCTGGTGTAGTGATGGTTTCTCAGCTGTGACAGTGCGCTTCTGCTCTCTAGCACTAGCACTAGTACTGAGTCTTTATAATACTGTATGCAATGCAGTATGGGATTTGTAGTGCAGCTTCTGCCTATACAGTCAGAGCAATCTAAAAGTGGTAGCACAGTCATGCTCCATTTGGGAACATTACATCTCTTGAAATGGTTCATTTCTCTTATTTAATATATCCACATTTTTATGCTGACTGCTTTGATCTGTTTAAAAAAAAAAAAAAAAAATGTATCATGTCTTACATATTGATGGATATTTATCCTGCCAGTGATTTATTTATTTATGTATGTTTTTTAAATTACTCATAGCATCAAAGGCTGGCCTGTCGATTTGATGGCTTTACTACCATGAATGTTAATATGATGTCTGGGCAGTCTTCTATGAGATCAGAAGTAATAGCTATAAGAGAACTGCTGGTTATTCATATGGTATTAAATATTTCAGTCAAACTGTAGTCTCAAAAATCATAGATTTAATTAACATAATTAACTGCAAAACATGTCACACAAGAGGAATGTAAAAAAAAAAACTAGTGTGTGTTTGGCACAGGCTGTTACCGTAGCTAGTATTTCACTGCTGATCAAAGGCACAGTTATTAGCCTCCATTATTGCTGTCAATTGGATTCAATTACATGGGAATGTGAGTGCATTTACTGTGGGTGTATTTACATTAAACAGACAACGGTGTTGTCCAACAGTGGTGTAACATAATTCTCTTTGTATCCAGTCTGTATCGACTGTGTGAGACACAACGATGAGAATTGCAAATCCAGCAGGAAACGGGAGAAGGAGGGTCCTTTCTCTCTCTAGACCTCTCTCTTATCTCTTCACCTTTCTCTCACCCTGTTTCTTCTTTTCTTTCACACTATATCTCTTGCTCTCTCTATATGCTTTTTCTCCATTTTCTTTTTCTCACCTGCTCTTCATCTTCCCTTGCCATATCTTCCTCTTTCTCACTCATTCTTTATCTCCCTTTTAACTCTGCTTTTCTCTCCTCTCCCCTGCTTTCTCACCTTTTCACACTTACTCCAGTCTCCACATTTCCTTGGTGAATTGACAGTGCTTAAATGTTTGCCTGACCCTGATTGGGAACACAAGGCTTTCTGGTGTGAACAATGGTAAAAAAATGCCCCCTCCTCATTTCCTGACTTGCATCTTATAAAGTGAAACATAAAAGTTGTTTGAAATGATTATTGTCACATTTTTTTGTCAGACAGGCAACAGGTATTTTACAAAATCACACAATTTATACTGTTTGAGATCATAGTGCAGCTAAAACACAATGCATAAATTAACATTTTATTAGGCTTTGCTTTAAAGATTGATGGTTAAAGATTAATGGTATTGCTCATAGTTTCTATTTCTACATTTGACTGATCCATATGAGTTTCGATTCAGTGTTGCTTATATTTAGCAGTTTTTGTGGACCATGGTATCATACTCAAAATCTTTATCAGGAGGTACCAGACAGGTGGCAATGGAATATATTTAGCAATTTATTTTTATGGATATTGTATTATAGCATGGGCATTATTACAGCTTATAACATCTTCATTCAAAATCACTAGGTAGTGTTTTTATGTTGTCAGACATCAATTGATTATCTGGCAAATGTAAAAATGTGTGCCACTGAATGTAGATTTTCAAGATTATTTATCATGTTAATAATATATGAAAAAAATATAATTAACGCTAAAACATTTTGCTGTGCACTGTCATGACGATGACTAGCACAGGCTCTGTGGCTAGTCTGATTCATGCTTCCTCCCAGATAGTGTGCGTTTCCAAACTGTGAACAGGGAATTGCTATCATTGTTATCATTTACATCTTCATCTGAGTTGGTTGAGCACTGTTCTATGGGTTTTTTTATCAAGTGACAATACTATTCGCAATACAAATGAATAATACGAGGAAACAATAATACAATAATAATGGCAATGATACTAATAACATTAGGGGTAATTCCTCTGATAATGCCTATTGGTGTTGTGCCTTATGAAGCAGGGTATTTGAAATTTCCTAAAACATTTATCCCTTGATATCATCGTTTTTACTTCACTATCATTCTTCTTTTTTGTCTTACCGTTCCCTCTTTTTACCCCATTATTTCTTTCTTTCATTTTGATCCCTTAATCTTTCTAACATCTACACCTCATTTTCTCTTTCAAACAGCAGCATCTGCCCCTCACTTTGTCCCTTGAATCTCCTGCAAAATCCTCTCCTCGCTCCCTCTTCATCTCTCTCTACTATCTCTTGCTCTTTTTCAGCTTTTTTACTCTCTCCCCCCTCCTTTTCCCTATACGCCTCCCAGTAGACAGTCTTTCTATTTTTTTGTCGGCCCCCATCGCTCTCATCCTCTCCTTCCTCCTCCTCTCTCTCTCCCGACCCCTCCCTCTCTCTCTCTTTCTCTCTCTCTCTCTGTCTCTCTCTCTCTCTCGGGGGGCTGCGGTACAGACTGGCTGGAGGACTCAGTAAATGACAGGGCTGGTGAAGACGTGGGCTAGCGGGTAGGGCAGGAGGGGGGTGCTGCGGCATGCTGATTTCAAACGCGCGTCATCTGCTCGGTCTGTTGTGTGCAGACCTGTCTCTACGGGAGAGGAGGGTTATCATCTGGCCTGCTTCAAGCCCAACACAGCAGACATGAATGGAGGTGCCAGCATCTATGAGATCTGGAGAATAACTGCTATGATCCAGCATTTTCATTTTGACATCCTCACCCATGAAGTGCCTCTGTTATGCACAAAAGACTGTTCAAACATTGTATTAGCTAACGCATGCGTTTGCTCAATGACTGGCCAACTCCATTGGAGTTCACATTTCACACTATTCAAGTTAAGGCACCTCATACAGTGATCTGCAGTACTATATTTACAATTGCACAAAACAAAAGAGTTGCTGGCAATTGCAGTGATAATGAAAAAAATAATTGAAAAAAATGTGTTTGGACTGAAAAAGTAAAACTTGCATAAGAATGTACTGTAAGTCAAAGTTAAGGAGAAATATTGATTGAATCCCAGCCAGGAATGAAATGTGCCTGCTGTTAATCTACAGCCCACATTTCCTCATATTTCTTTGGTACTGTACCCATTATATGTGAAAAATGTGAAGGATGTCTGAAGACGCAAGGATATTTATAATAATGATTCACTAAAATTCTAATGGGAAAACATTTCTTATGTGGGAAAGTGTAAATGAACAAATTTAATACATCCTGCATCTACGAACAAATTTATTGAAAGAATAATAAAATGCATACATTTAGAGTCTGGCATTGAGAGATTTATTTGTCTGGTTTTTGTTATGCTTTATTTTTCTTGGGAACACGTATATCACATTACTGTACGTTAGCTGTATTTGTATCTGGTTTGTTTTAAATACATTGGTTTAACGATGGGGAAAAGACGACGGCAGTACTATAGGTACCCCAGTAAAGAGCAGGGCACTGCCTTTGGCTTGTATCCTTCAGAGAAGATCTGTCAGCTCACCCCAGAACCCGGTGGCCTTCCGGCACCAGCGGGGAGAGGAGGCCATGCACACAGACACAATTTGGTCAAGGTTAAAACGACCAAGCCAGGATAAATGTGGCTTCAACATCAGGCCGAGCATAGAATGAAACTGAATGATTTGAATTGACCACAGTGGGATTAATGACATATATATATATATATATATATATATATATATATATGAACTAATAATAAAATTTTCGTCATCTTGCGAAAGATTAACGTGTTGGATCCTGGTTGTCCCCCCTGCAGTCTCTCCAACTATTATTCGGCTGGAGGAGCCCGAGCGTCGCCATGACACCTGTATAGAGTTCATAGTGCGAGGCTACCCCCATCCCACCCTACGCTGGTTCCACAAAGACCAGGAGATCCTTCAGAGTGAATACATCCGCACAGAGATGGATATCTACCAGGATAACCTGGAGGGATGCCTGATATTCAAGGACCCTACTCACCACAACAATGGCAACTACACCCTGGAGGCTAGCAACTTCCTTGGCGCGGCCACCAAGACGGTGTATGGGCACTTCCTGCAGGCCCCACCTTTTACCGATGAAGGTGAGTGCCCAGCAATGAGCTCAGTAATGGCACAAATCAGATTTAAAGAACTGAAAGCACTGAACTGAAATCACTTCATCTGGAAAATTATGAAATATAACAGTAATCACAGTCATAGCCTCGCACACAATCTTTAATACAGGCACTCTCTTTTATATTTAATTCTTACATATGGATTCATTTCTGAATCTAAGATAGTCATGTAGTTTAAAAAAAAAACTCTGATCTGAACCTTCCTCTTTCTTGTGTTTCTTTTCAGATTACAATTATGGTAAGTATACTTTATCTAGTATGCTTTTGAGAAAGTGAATGGAATCGTATTGATAAGACAAACTTCACTGCCTTCCTGACCTAAAATTTTTATCTAATCAGCAAAGCTGTGCAGCTTGGATGAACAGTGACAATTCAATTTGACGTGTTCCAAAAACCCATTGTATTAGCATAATAGTACTCTAGAGCAATGCTCGCTATCATTGTTCTAGCGCCACTGCTTGGCAAACTGTCCTCTTCTAATCGGCAAACTATTGCCATTCAGTTTAATCTGTTCTGGCTCTAGAACTAAGTGTAGAGGCAGCAGTGTGTTTGACCTTCGTCAGGATCCCCTTGGATTCTCAACTGGAGAGATTCATTATCATTTTACATGCATTATAAAGCCAGAACGTGGATAGAGAGTGACAGATTGTTACTGTCAGAACTCAAATGAAGCTAGATGATCGCTTGGGCTTTTGGACCTGCAGGCGTGTAGCGGGAGCCAGACCCTTGGGAAATGTCTCACATGGCTTTGCTCTGCTCTCTCCTGGCAACATTACTTTTACTGAAGATGAAAAATGAAATAAATATAGGAGCAAATAGGTCTGCAAATTCAACACAGAGGTCTGACAGTGAAAGACAAGACTGTTACTGTCACAACAGCTCCTGGAGGAGGAAATTGAAAGTTCAGTGGAAGTGTTGGAGTGACTCTAATTATTATTGAACTGAGAGGAAGGGTGGGCTGTGCGGAGCGGATTCGCTCCACTGTATAGCCCTGCCCACGGCAGCTCATCCACCACTGGCCAATTAATTGGTCTGAAATTATTCTCTGATCTCAAGTGGCAAGCCTTCACACTGCATTCTTCCCACTGGCTCAAACTGAAGGAAATGACTTCAGGGGCGTGTGTGTGTGTGTGTACAGTATGTTAGTGTGTGTGCGTTTATGTCCGTTAATGTGAATACCCATATGTTTTGGTGTGTCTGCGTCTGTCTGTGATTTCTGTACTTGTTCTAACCTCCTTTCATTGTTCATTTTCATTTTTTAAAAGCTGGATGTAAATTAATTTCACAAGACACCACATGACTGTGCGCTTCTATGGTCACAGACCCTCTCAGATTGAGAGTGTGTCCTGCCAAGGGTACTGCAGCAACTCTTTAATTCAAACTAAGAGGAACCAAAGAATTTCAAGTGATACTGCCATACTGAATGGAATCTCATTACTAAAAGTATACTCTTGGCATTGGACATGAAAACTGTGATTATAGTTTAACATGAGAATAGAGAAGTTCTTCAATCCAGTCACATAAGTATTGTTCCTGTGAGTCATTCTTTATTACTGTAGCGTCTATAGTATACTGTATGCATAGTATCAGTACACTATAATAGTACTGATGTAAGTTTTCATTAGGCTCAAGTGCACGTGATGGGTATGTTGCTCTTATTGATAAATATCAGGTGAAAATCAATTATTGTTGTGTGCTTGTATGTAATGTATTTAGCACCATTCTCATTCACTATGTTGCTGGATATCCAGTGCCTGTGTTCTGGTTGTTGATGTTGCTTTCGTGATATGTGGTTGAAGTGTACTGTCATGGCTTTATAGTGTATGTTTCATTTCTTAAGAATATCTGCCTAAGTAAATATTTTAAATTGTTCACACACTCTACTCTCCTGTTTCCTACACAGTGACCCCCACACCCCCTATCAATGTCACACACAGGCCAGAGGAAGACACATTTGGGGTGAGTGTGCAGCTCAGGTGGAACAAAATAGCCTTTTACACATAATGGGCGATGTATGGGTGAAAGGCTTGTTCTTGTTTTTTTTAAAGAAAGAAAGGGTTTAATGTGAGACATTTTAATTTGTTCTTCAAACCTCCTATCTGCATTTTCCCTCATGGTCACTGTGTTTTACAGCTCCTTCAAAATGTAATTTCTCTCAGCTTTGTGCTATAATTGACTAGATGGAGATTATTTTCCTCATTTTAAGGTTTTAATGGAGAAACAAGGCTTGGCACGAGTAGGGTGTTTTTGTGATTACTCGGCGGTCTTAATTATACTAAGGTCTCTACTAAAAAAAAAAAATTGTATCCAGGGCTTTTGTTTGCTTTAACTGGTTGGCTATATTTAATTGGAACATTCATCAGCAAAATAAAGGCTCACATTTGTCAGGCTTTCTGAGATAACAGTCATGTCTTTTTCAGCTGTGACAAAGGCCTGATGTTTCTCCATCCTGTCGTGACTCAAACCCCAACCTGGCTCTGCTTTTTCAATCTGGCTGTTCTGGGTGTGTGACTCAGCTCCTTAAAATAAATCAGTGTCCAAAATGAGAAATACACAAATTGAAATTTTGTGCAATTGCCACATCTGCTTCGACATTGCAGTTCGAATAAGCAAGCAAAGAGGGGTTTCCAGCACATCCAACTGATAACAGTCTGCTGAGAGGTTGTTGATAGCAAAAATGCTTTTCTGGTAAAAAGCTTAGCATTTTTTAGCTACAGATTTCCAGCACAGAATTTATGGCACCAGTTTTCTGTGTCTGGAATAGGGCTGCCTAGTGTAGCAATTACTAATAAAATTCACTGCAGGCAAGTGTCACATCAGTGGATATATTGCAGGTTCAAACTGTCTAAAAACTAAAGTATTGAACATCATTGTTAAGTATAAAGGCATATTTGTTCCATTTGGCAAAGAATAGTGTCACATAAGGTAGGTAGTTCATTCATGTCACCATTAAAGTGATTGCTCTTTGTGCCTGTAAGAATCAACAAGGTCATATTCATGGCTGCAAAGACCATTTTTGTGTCTCTGTCAAAGCCTTGACATTACATAAGTGGAAAGAGAACTGACTGGGATTCTCCAGATGCCTGGATTTAAATGTGTGTCTTTAACTTGAACTTACATGGAATACATGGAAATACTGCTTTTCATTGCACACCAGTTTAAGATTAGGTCTGGTGATTGATTTTACTAACTATTTTTGTGAAGGAAATAAGTAAAACTTATTATTTATTGCTTCAGGCCACTGACAGGCTTTGTAGCAGTGTTTAGCCTGTTTTAATGGGACATTGGCAATGATTATCAGAGAACTTCACTCTCCTTCCTCCAGGTGTCCATCGCCGTTGGACTCGCTGGGTTCGCCTGTGTGCTCCTAGTCGTTCTGTTTGTCCTCATCAACAAATATGGCCGACGGTCCAAGTTTGGGATGAAAGGTAGGTTCATACCGGGTTCCTACTTGGATTTCTCGGATTTCCTTCCTGGCCCATTGTTAACTATACCACCTGCTGAGTGAAAATGACAAATGTTCTCATAAACAATTCTCTGGGAAAACCAGTTCACATTTCAGTTCAATACTTCAGTAGTGTAGTAATATATGTGCTTTGTGCGGGCAGCTGGGTTTGGAACTTTATAATCATTAGTTCAATGACGGAAAATGAGTGAAACTCATTGCTATATGAGCAAGCTAAAGATGGACTTTATGGGATGAAATTTATGGGCTTATTAGGGCGTTGTTTGTTGTATGCCCTATGAAACCAATTGACTGCATTTTGTTTGCTGGTTCATTGCCATTTTGAGTGATGCTGGCTGTAAAAGGTGACAAGATGGACACATTTTTTGTAATTATGGGTCATATTTACCCTATCGTCGGGGAGACTCTATAAATGTCAGTCATTCTGAAGAGGGCCTGGACAGGAGATTAATATTATATGCTTTGGTGCTGTCCAGGCTTTTATTTTTAGAAACATCCGAGGCCTGCTTATCTTTATTTACTGGCTGCTGATATTGTCAGGTTGTCTGCGATTTACACATGCTATGAGGAGGATTATTGCATCAACTGTGGACCTGGACAGTGGGATATGTGGTGGGCAATGTTAGACCTTTGAAGTGCTCCGATGCAGCATTCACATCAATTGGCAACATTGATTCAATCGGAAACCAAATGGCTTGTTTCTACATGTTGGCTGGTATTGAGATTTTTAAAAATAAATAAGCCAATCTCCCCCAGAAGGGCGTACAGCAGCCGGGTACCTCCAGTCTTGCTAATTGGATCCAAAAAATGGTTACAGCTGTTTGAATACCGCCAGACTGAAGTGGATGATATTGGAATTTTTCTTACTTGGAATGTGATATGCACATTTGTGTATGTATGTCACATTCATAAACCTTATTACCCCTCCGGAGGAAACATCACGGTCAGTCACATATAAAAGTTATGTCTAATGCGTCACTTTTCTCCTTAAAGTCCATATGGGAGCCTGTGGCATTTGATTTGTCTTTAAACACCGGTGGAATAATAATAACTGTGCTGTATCTGATGCTAACAACATTAGAATACCCAGAGGCCTCATGTGTTGTCTGTTGTCTTCTAAATGAAAGCGTACAGTGCTGGCTGTCTGTGTTTGACTTGGCTCCGTGCCATGTTCATTGACTTTCTGCATTTCACTCTGGTTCCCACAGGGACACTCTTTTGTCCAACACCCCCAATCCCCTAACGCGCACGCACATGCACACACACACACACACACACACATACACATGCGCACGTTACATTTTTTCTTCCCCACAGTATCAACAGCAAAGGTATTTAGAGGCAGATTAAATCTCATATAGACTTAAGAGGGTGGAAGAGCAGCACAGGGCGGGTGAGAGAAGAATTACGTCTCATTCCCGCGTGTTTGCCCTCCGGTTGTTTGCATATGTACAGCCATAATTTCATGGTAAACTCATGCTTCGTATCCAGTCATAGCAACTCTAAGAGGCAGAAAGGTGGTATAGCGTAAGGTATTTATATTTGTAAATATTAATCTGATGTATTCTAAACAAGGTGTGTAAATGTAGACATTGCTGAAATTATGCATCTAAAAACTTAGATGCATAATGATGCACAGCTGTGAACTGTTCGATGTAAGGGTTACTGCTTAGTAAGTAGATCATGTAATATGATGCTGAACTTTGGCAGCAGGACAGTCTGATGTATTATTTTCCTTTTAATTAATTTTATAATTGGGATTCTGCGTACGCCCCCCCTGACCGTGCTGAGATGTGCATCCCCTTGTAGCCGCGCCAGGCAGGCGGATGTGTGAGGGTTTCAAAACAGCGTCAGATGCAAGTCCTGCTCCCAGAATCCATAACCGCCCTCAGCTGACGCCATTGAAGCCAGACTGACGGGCAGGTGACAGTCAGCTAGGAAAGGAAGCGCAGCGGGTTCCTTGCAATCTGAGGTGTGATTTCCGGGAACGAGATTTTGATCGCTAAATTAAAGATCTTGTCACATCCTTGGTTGGTTTTCAAACAAAGACCCTTCTGTCCTACCGTTTTGGCAATGAGCATTAAAATTCTGTGCCATTAAGTAATGAGACTTTATTTTATTATTCCTGTCTGGGTTCACTTTAATGAATGCCATTATTCGTATCAGTCCAAGTGTAAATAACCCAAACTTACTCCTACAGAACAGTGGGGGGCAGGTCAGACAGGGCAGCTGTCTGTAACATGGGTCATCTGTCTCTAGTTTATTCCATGTCTTCACTGCGTGTGCCATCTCTGCAGCAATGTAATATTGTTACAGACATGTAATATCAAGGTGAGCTCCATGTCGTGGTAATTTTAATCACATTTCTGTGCAAAATGACAGATGAAATGTCTTCTTTCATTTTAAGACTATCATAGTGTATCAAATGACTTTGTACCCTTGATAATTCCCATCATGTCTACATGGTGTGCTTTATTTAACTATAGCATCGCCTGATTCTTATTCTATCGTGGATGCCACTCTTTGTTAAGCTTTCACTTTCACATTTTAAGTCGAAACAGCATGACATTCAACAGCCAGAAACAACAAAAAATCATTCTTGGAACATATTTGCTGGGTTGATGATTGACCTGACCTCAGTTATGTAACTATACTGTCTTAAACATTGAAGACCCCATTAACAAAACAAAAGAAATACCTTACTCTGAGTGAAAGTTTTTAGTTTTTTTTTGCCATTTTTCTCCCATTTTCTCCCCAATTTATTCGTTATACCAATTCCCCTTGTGAATCACGGTCCTGGTCGATGCGCTATCCTCTGTTGGTCTGGGGAGGGTGTAGACTATGCCTCCTCCGATACATGCCTCCTCCGATACATGTGGAGTCGCCAGCCGCTTCTTTTCACCTGACAGCAAGGAGTTTCACTGGGAGAGCGTAACGCGTGCGGAGGTTCACGCTATCTCCCCCAGATCCCCACCCTGCTGAACAGGCGCCCCGACCAACCAGTCGGAGTCGCTAATGCAAAGATCAGGACTCATACCCTCACCGACTTCTCACTCGCAAACACTGCCAACTGTGTTCTTAAGAACACCAAGCCGGAACTACCGCTGCGGTGGTAGGCGAGTACTTTTACCTCTCTGAGTGAAAGTTTGATGAGATTTTTTTTTTCTTTTCAACCATGGTCAGCATTAGCACTCTTAGTATGGCCTTACAGTTTATGTAAGCCTCTCATTTTCATTTAATTTAGATAAAAATGTCTGAACATGCCATGCTATAATTATCTACTCCTTAGCAGGATTAATGCTAATGTGCTGCTGCACTTAAATATTCCATGCTTTAGCCATTTACGGATGATAATGTTTGGTTTACCTAAAATACTAAATGTTTTGGGTCAGATAATTCACTTGTGAAATTATGTTGATGAGGTTTAACATGCTTTAACAGCTGTAAATGCAAGCTTACATTTTAAGCTTAGATAAATCTAAACTTGTTACAGTCAGTGTGTTGCGCTTATAATAGTAATGCAAGTGGGAACCCAGTGCTTTTTGTGTGATTTTTAATGTTTTCAACAAAAGCTCCGAAATAAGAACTAATAAGATGTTCGCTAAAATATAGCCTAGTTTAATAATTAATTGACCAGTTAATAACCTGACCAATCGGAGAACACTTTAGTGAAACATGTTGCTCGACCTCTGTCACATAAGCGTGTAATTGCAGGTGTTTGCCACTTTTGCCATTTTATCATTTTACATGAAGCCTTTGTTTTTTCTTTTTTAAATTCATTTATTGATTTTGGGTGCATTTGGCTGATAGATGAGGCAAGCCTAAACGACTGCATCACTTTGTCACTGTCACTCAAGTAAAGTAAATCAGCTTGTTACAATGTATCCAGCTAATATGCACCTGGGCAGTGGAGCTGCCGGTGTGGTTGTCTTCTCTGTACCAAACAACATTATATTTTGCCACCCCATGATTTGCCACATATACAATGAGCCAAATGTATTATTTCTTCAACAAAAAAAAAAGCATTCAACAAATGCATGTGTAATGAAGCAATAACTCCATAATACAACAAAGGTAATAAGCCTATGCCCCAAGTAAGATGATGGTCAAAGAGCCCCCTCCTTTCTAGTTAACACAGCGCTATATAAAGCAACTAACTACAATTTTTTCCAGCATGACAAGCAGTTGGATATTCTTGGTATGTTTGCGGCTTCTTAGATGTTTCTGACAAAAATTGTGAAACGTTCAGGTGAACAGTATGTTACAACAATTTTTATTGACATGCTGCATTACTTTCAGTAGCTACAATAACTAGCTAATAAACAGAGAGAATGCATACTTGAATACATTTTAAGAAACATTAGTAATTAGGAAAATTGTAAAACCTAGTAAATTAGCTTGTAAGATTTGTGTTCCGATCAAATTTTAACACCTGCATGAAAGATCTAGTAAAGTGCACTTTTAAGTCTATTGGCATTGTCACATTATGGTGCAACTCATTTCAACGATCAGAAAGAGACTTGGGTGTGGTTTCTTTCAAAGTCCCCCAAGGACTGAAAATGGAAGGCAGACTGCACTGCCTTGTTTTCTCCTGAATTTAGAGGCAGATCTGAAGAAGTCATTACCTAGACTGAGGTATATTGGATTTTCACTTCACTAAATGATCTGGGGTCTTTTTCTTCTGCTGTAGTTCGACCACACGCTATTCTTGGGTCTCCAATAAAATCACGGCGTTTTTCTGTTAGTAATGCTGGATTCTGATTAAACCCAGAAACCCTGGCATGTTGCACTGCATCCCACTGATTTACCTGCCTTTCAAGTCTGAGCCGCTCGGCCACGTCTACTACAGATGATGTTTTTTTTTCCCCGTAGGGTTGATTTATTTCTTTACACGGCTATCTGGTAATAATTATAGGCTTATTAAAAGGCACCGGCTGATGAGGAGAGAAGGCCGATGAGCAGCCCCGTTCATTTCTCAGACAAAGCGGTAACCTGTAATCGATTTCAGATGCCTGACCCGCAATGGCCATTTTTCCCTCTTACAGCTTACATCAGTTCTGCTCAGCGGGGTTGGACATCTGATCATTGCTTTCTACATTTGCTGGTGAAATGACTCACAAACCATGCGATGCGTGTTCCACTTGAATTGCCGTAAGAGCTTTTATCGTGCACTCAAAACCACAGTCCTTCTGGCTTATAAAGTTGAGCCAAGCAATATCGAGGGTGGACAAGCTGCATCTCATTCATATATTTTTTCCTAAATCATGGTGCAATTTGTAAAGATTTAAGCAAAAGCTAATTAGAGAAATAAATGGTAAATATGCATTTATAAATAGAAAAATAAAATGGTACCAAAATGGCGGAACTGAAGGTTTAAATAAAAATAATAGTGCATATTCATCTGAACATAAATTGCATACATTATTTAGCATATTTTAACTTCTGAAACAATTTATAAGTTTAGATAAAATGTTTATTTGTTTGTTTATTATAGACAGTAAGACAAGTGTTTCCTAAACTGTTACTTCTGTGGCTTGCAGTGATAATATTTTATAGTGTCCTTTAAAATTACTATTATGAAATGTTGTTATAGCCAATGACATTAAAATAAATAAATAAATAAATAAATGAATAAATAAAAAAATAACCTAAAACTTGTTATTCTGATACATGATATAAAACATGCTTCACATGGTGATAATTTCTTAATATGAGTGCAGTGTATTTTTTAAATAAAATTATACTTGCCTCCATTTAATGATACATTATATTAAATTTAGTTTAATCGCATTTGAAAAAAATATTATCAATATGAGCATTGGGTTTCCACAAGTGACACTTTTTTTTTTTTTTTTGCTGCAGACAAGAACAGATTTTTAAAGTTTAAGCCACTCACTAAACTGAATAAACTGACAGGTGTACAGTAGCCTCAGTCCAGCGCCTCCACTTATTTACCTCCATCCAGGGTCTGAAATGAACTTTTTGGCTCACCTTCCAAGGGCAGGTAAACATGCAAGAATTACCAGCCAGATTTTTTTTACTGGCCAAAAAAAATTCTTAGTGTGCTATTTCATGTTTAGATTTGGTTTTAAGAAGACAATTACAACAGAATTTACAGCTTTCTATATAGATTTTACATTTCATGGTCTTTAATGTTCTTGAGTTTAGTTTTGTGCGTATTACAAATGAATTGTTTTTTTGTTTTTCTTTAGCATGTTTGCAACACATACTACAGGCCTACTACCTGTGGTGTTGTACAGCAGCCAGTATCTTGGGGCACCGTCTTTCGCAAAACTAGCTTTCTCCCTGTTTTTTTCCCCTGTTCATTTTCTTAATTTTTTTTTCTTTCTGGAGGCCTAACTACTTCAATGTGTCATCACGTGTAAAGCGTGATTCAAACTGCAATGTCAAACAGCCAATCACAGGCCCGTTAGATCTGTGCGAGACACTGGACAGTGAGAGTCATATCATCATCCCCACCTTGCCTCAGCCCCAAAAATATAGTGGTTTAAGCCAAACCTTAAGTTAACGGTTTCAGAAAAAAGTTGCCGACCAGCTTGGCGGATGACCCCAATTTATTAATCCGCCAAAGATGATTTTTACCTGCGTTGGGTCCTTGGTGGGCGTTCATTTCAGGCCCTGCCTCCAGACTTCTCTCTGTCCTCCTGTCCAGTTTGCTTCGTGGCCCAGTGGATTGAGGCCACTCAGCTTAATCTTTTAACCCTCAAGGGTAAAATGAGTTAATCGTCCATCACCTCTCGATGGATTACACTTGCAAACTGTTCCTAAAGTCCTCTGCCTGAATTCGTCCAAAAAGTGCTGCCTGAATATTTTGAATGACACGTTTGCTTGGACTATGTTGAGATTTAGAGATAGCAGCTATTGTTTTGATATTTCACCATTTCCTTTTTTATATGCATTTAAAACCCATACTTCTATCTATTTAAGAAAGCATGTGAAATGTATCATGTACAGAACCTATCTTTACAAGGATGAACGGATTTGACTGGTGAAGGTTATCTGAGGAATCTAGGAGAAAGGGTCATTAAAAAATTAAAAAAAAACATAAAGGGAAGGGAAATAGTACTAATGGTTCCATTAGGCATCTAAATGTTTCCTTATTTGGTACAAAGTATCTTCTGCCAAAGAGAAAATTGAATAAATGTATGCTTTAGTCTTAAGAAATAGCCCGTTATCTTAATATAATCTCATCTTGTGTCTGGAGGGTTTTATGTCTTGTCTGGATTTTACCCCGCATTGTAACTCTATTATAATTATGTAATTATTGTGAAAATTTGAAGTTTTATTTGGCAAAGGATAACTGAGAGTGGGCAAGCTTGAGCACACTGAAGAGCATGTTTGTTGCAAACCCATTTCCCAAATCTATCATTTTTATTATTTAATATTTTATGTTTTTAAATAATTTTTTTCTGTCATAGTTTGTGTCATCCATATTTCTACAAAACATCATTATTGTACTTTTATGTTCCTGAACACAATGAAGTGAACTGTGATGATCAAAGGCCATGTTTAATGTCACTATTTGTGTCTTGGTTGTGTATTATTTGCAGTGTTTCATGTGCAACATATAAGAATGAACTTGCACATCAGGGCTCATCACTGACACTGACCGACATCTTTACTGGATGTCAAATGGTACAGGGTTCCCAATTCCCAATTAGGGATACAATGTTCTGAAGGTTACTATAAAATTATATATTTGGTACCAATAAAGTGGTCAATCAGCTGACTTCAAAAAGGGCATTTGCATGCAGACACTTATAGCAATAAATAAAACATAAATAAATAAAATTCTTTGCTAAACTGCCAACTATGACTGCTCAAGATATAATTTACCTTCTGAAACGAGTAATTATATAAAAATATAAAAAGTTATTTTGTTGAAAGTCAAATCTTATAAAAGATTTTTATAGGGGAAGCTCCACAAAGGTATTTGTATACTTTGAAAATCAGCATTATATGGTTAAAATGTAAGTGTAAGTGATGTGCATAGAACACTTTGCTGCTCTACAAAGCCTAGCATTTCAGTCAGTAAAACTTATTAAAATAGATATATTTTGCAGTATTGTGAAACTCACAATGCTATCTGAATACTTAATTTCCATTCCTCCTTTCCTCCATTTCTAGCTGATACTGTAGCTATTTCTATTTGCCTCGTTTGAGTGAAAACAGTGGCAACAGGCCTCAATCCAGCTCATTTGTCATGATTCATTGTGCAGCAGGGCCCTCCAAATGGCAGAGACAGGCACCTGCATACTCAGGCATGACCTGGAAGCCCACAGTCAACTGTGCTCGTGGCGAAATGGAGCGGAGAAGGCGGGGGATTAAGTCCTGACTCTCACTGTAGTGCTATCTCTTATCCCTGTGTGACTAAGAGCTTCTTACAGGCCTCGCTGCCCCAGAGTAAACCTCTTCCTCGCTGCACAGTGCTTGTCTGGGCCTGCTGTCCTCACTCTCACCTGCCCCCCGCCACCTCGAAATTCACAATCCCACGATGTCTGTCACAAAGGCTTTCCTTCCTCTCTGCAGCATTACCTGTGTTCAGCCAAAGGCTGATTAGCACACACCACTGAAGCAAAGTTTGTCATTCGTGACTGACTGCATTTTAGTTGAAATTGGGGAGGAGGGGCGGGGAGTATGAAGCAAACCCAGTTCATCCTAATTCAACCATAGATAGTGTGGCAGCAATCAGTTCAAAGAGCTCTCAGGGCAGCAAACTGATGAGCAGTCACTGGAATGGTCGATGGACTAGGGCAATCATTCAAAATGCCCAATGATATTGTTGAAATGTTAACAAGTCAATCAGCCCAACTCTTTGTAGATATGCGTTTTCCCTTGTCAATTGGTCCAGATGTAAGATGTTCTGTATTTCTTAGTGCTCAGAGAGTTCAAAACTAATCAAAAAATTAAATTATTAGAGTACAATTTCACAGATTAAAAGCTGACAGTAGGTTTGTTTTACATATTTATGAAGAGGATGCTCTCATCTAGGTTTATATAGTATACTGTAGATGAGTTATTACTTATATGCTCTTGTTTGTTTTGCAAACTCATATTTTGCATTAATGACACTAATGACATGCACATATTTTAGTTAATCTTATACATGGGATGAAAAAGGTTTAACAGCCTGTCTAGTATTTGGCAACTATTTTGCACCTAAAATGGTTTGTATCATTTTATGACATTTACCTTCTTGTCCATCCAACACCTCCAACTACCCAACCCCCAAGTTTCTTATGAGACATCTGATCTCAGGGTTCCTCCTCATCCCAATTTAACCCCTGCATATATGTGATTGTTGATATAGGGGCATCATGGTTTTAACAGCCAAAAACAATTCACAAGCAAACCTATACTAATTGTTATTGGTTGCTGACCTTAATTTGATATGAAAACAGACATAGGTGAACACTCTACATGAATAGCATCTGTGTTGTTTGAACAACACGGCTTGGCAGTTATTGTGTTTCAAATGAGTGTATTTCCCCCTTTTCTCTTAGCCCTCAGGTTGCGCTCCCATCTGCCACTGGCCTACTGTGTCTTGGTTAAAAAAGAATCTTCAAGACCCTCTTACTTATTTATCTACTTTAAAGAATCATGAGTGCCGCCCTGGGGACTGGCTTTCTTCCTTGTCACTGTCCTAGAAATAGAACAGACCTACAGGGCTGGGGGAACGGGGCAGGGCTCCACAATCACAACAGCTTCAGATCCAGACCAAATGAAAAGGTGACACAGGAGGCTTTTTGAGACCCTGTCTTGTTAGCTGGCCCTGGAGTTGCAAGCTTCAGTCCACCTGGGCAGCTGGGCGGTTGCATTTCCACAAAGGCCTGTTATTTTCCGAGCTTGCTGGGCCACCCCGCCTTGTAAAAAACAGTGAACCAGATGACTCTGCTGAGAGATCTAGAGGAAAATGTATAGATGAATATCATTATACTGAAAAGTCTTGAGCGGACATAGTGTTCTGATTTTTGGAAGCATGTGTACTTCAGTGTGCACATCTGTTTTGTGTGAAACTGAACAGACAGATATGGGCTTTCACGATTGGCATGCACTATGCTCTATATAATTATGAGTGATTACTGTGTATCAATGGAAGGAAATTCTGTTTTTCAAAAGAGCAGAACCATAGCTCTCAGTAGAGAGCTTTCCAGAGATTTGGGAAAAGGGTTTATTTTTATTTTTATTTGTTTACATATTTATTCAAAATAGACCAGTTTTTGGTACATGCCAACTGCCCATTTGATTATATGTTTGACATTTTGTGCATTTGTTTGTTTGTTCTGTACATATTATTGTCAGTGCACAGTTATTTTACTCTTAAGGGTCTGCAAATAAAGTTTTATTTGGCTGTGCCATGTGAAAAAAAGCATTTGAGGATTTTTTCTCTGAGAACCTTGCTGAAAAATAACATTTTTAATTTATTTTATTGAGCTTGTAAATTGAAATGAATATAACAAATTTTTCTGTGAGCAAATGCTACTTGCACGGTCTGTAAAACTTGTCAGAAGTCGATCCATTGCCGGATAAACTCCAGTATCTTAGCAACGAAAGAAATGGGACAAAAATATCAATTATAGAGCAATCCCCTTGTTCCATCCACCAAAGGGACAACCTTAAAGGCTTTCAATGGAGGGCCACATCTAATTAAGTATTAGATATTCTCCAAATGGAACGGGAATAACAGATACCAGGCCCTTGCAGCAAGGCAGAGACAGAGAGGATAAAATAGGTAGATCTGACAGTCGCAGCAGAGGCACTGCTTCACAATGCAATTCAAGTAAATTCGGATCCCCTGCAAGGTCCCTGGCATGTTTCTGACTGAAAAGGGTTTTTCCCAAATTTTGGAAAATAAATAAATAAGTAAATATTGGAATGTCAGAAATTGGAATGCCTTCTCTGGACAGTGGTCACTGGCATATCCACACCTGCCTCCTGAAGTGTGTTTCTGATCGGTTGGATGACTGTTTGGGGTTTCTTCTTCATGGTGAAAATGTTTTTGGTCATCAACTGCCGTGGCTTAGCAGGCCTTTTGTGATGTCTGAGCTCACCATCACTCTATTTCTTCTTAATGACTTTCCAAACAGTTGGTTTTGGTAAGCCTTAGGTTTGGCCTATGTCTCTGACTGTTTTTTTCTTATTTCTCAGCCTCCTAATGGCTTCCTTGACTTTAGTTGGCACAACCCTGGTCCTCACATTGAAAAATGCCAATAACAGACACCAATGGTGAACAAAAGGCTAGAATTGATATTGGATACTGAAAGCTCTTTTATGCCTGCTTTTAGGAAGCAATTGAACACACCTGACTAATCAGAAAGCCCTGTGATGCCATTTGTCCCAAACAATATGAAGCCCTATTGATAAAAAGTGCTATATAGGCTATATATACACAGACAAGTGACAAATTAAAGGAAAAACCTGAATTGCTTCGATTTTGGATCAAGATGGTAAGAGGAAAAGATCTATGTGACTTTGAAAGAGGGTTCATTATTGGTGCATGGATGGCAGGAGCTTCAGTCACAAAGACTGCTTAACTGGCTAGTGTTTCAATAGGAGCAGTGACTAAAATGCCAGCTGCATTTAGATCTGTGGGAAAGACATGAGTAAATAGGGTCGGAAATTGTGGTCAAAAGTGCACATTCAGTGACCGTGCTGCTTGTGCATTAGTGCGATATGTATGTGGAAAAAGAGCAACTTTTCCTCTGGTGACTGAGAATTTCAGATACACCACAAGGGAAAATGCTCCTTAGAATTTCTCATCTACACTGCATGGATTTTCTCAAAATAATTTTTTTGCTTAAGTATTAACTGTGGTGACCAGCCATAAGCTTCCTGTTGGTGAGCACCTGGTTTTTTTTTACAGTGATAATGAGATTACTGTGTTTTTTTGCCAGAATGCACGGTGGAATCGGTTGCTGATTCCCATCATATTTTGATCCTTTTCCAGAACTGGCGAGCTCCGCCCAGATTGCTACCTCCCCAGAGCTTCCCTCTGCCTTCTTCGGCCAACGCCTCTTGAGAAAGTGCTCCAGGGGCTTTAATGCCTTAATGAGAGCAAGAGCCGTTCAATGTTTCATGAGTGCCTTTTAATTTTTAAGGAGTAGAAAGTAATTGTTGTGTAATCACAACCGGGCCCTTAATTATTCATCCGGCTATGGAGAGGCACAGCGGAGGCTGCCTCGTGGCGTGGTGGCTGAGGAGGGTCGCGAGATTCCCCCGCTTCAGAATCATCGCCAGCCTCCTCGCCTCAGCCCTCCACTTCCTCTCCCCTGCCCCGCCCTCCGTTTAACTGCCGACCCGGCGGTGCCAGAAATCCATGTTTGCCTTCGCCAGAGCGAAGACGAATAATAAAAATAGCAGATTTAAAATGGATTTCCTATTAGCCCTCGTCACCCGGAATCATCTCGAGGCCCCGGCCATCGCAGGTGCAGACGCACTGTCTCCGGAACATCGAGCGCGGATGGCGGAGAGCTAATAGGCTGTCGGAGTGGAACTGAGAAAATAGGGTTGATTGAAATGGGGGCTGAAGTGGGGCTGGGCGTTGATAAAAAGATAGGCTTGATATCTCTCTTTTTTCTCATTATTTCTTTCAAATCATTGTTGCAGTGCTGATAAAATGAGCTGAATATTACGCACCAGGAACCCTGCACCTGACTTTGGAACATAAAGACATTAGAGCAATTAAGGTGTTTTCAGAATCAACGACAGTCTACTCACAGGAAGTCAGTGGAGGTAGTTTGCATTGTGTGATGATGTGATTATTGTGGCACTTTGGAGACAGAACATACATTTTGGAGGTTAGGGGATTCTTGGTTTATAAACCTCATCTTTGATGACAGGCATCCTCTAATTTATAACTGTTTGCTGCGACATTCCGAAACCGGCTGCGTCAGAGACCTGCTTTCTCTGCTTGTTAGTAATGACAGTCCTCCGAAAAAACAGCAGTCTGCTTTGACAATAAAAGATTGCGATGATTTAAAACGGAGTAACAGAAACTATTTGCATTATCAGCCTCTGTCAGGGGAGGCCCTTGCTAATAATGTCCCTGTTTTTATGTTCTGTTGTCGGGGTTGCGCAGCTCCTCAGCACCGCTGTATTTGTTTGTTTGCATTTGTTCCTATTAAGCCACAAAGGAGGTAGGCATTCCTTAGCTCGTGACTGGCCCAGGGGAACGCTGCTGATGAAAGCAAAACAAACAAGCCGGCAGTCTGCTGGCGGGCCGAGTCGGCCGGGTCCACGCAGCTCCCGCCCAGATCCAGTGCGCGCCAGCGTACGCGCGGAGCAGAGAGGCCTCCCGCCATGGACTGAAGCTGCGGCGGCAGCACCTGCACATCTAATGGGCCGACTGGCACCTCTCTGCAGGCCGGAAAGCCTCTTGTCAGCTATTAGACACCTGCGCTATTTGCTTCTTCTTTATGAAACTGGATGTTTTTTTCCCCATTTCTCTATCGTGGTGCAGATTTGAAGCAGATTTAGTGGTGAACCAGGCTGGTGGTACTGTAGCTTTGGCTAGAAAAAGAAGCCATCCCAATTGACACTGTCCAGCAGTTGTAGATAGCCTGGTGTCACGGACAATGTGGCAAAATTGAAATCTCCTGACAAATGGTTTCTACCTCTGCTTAGAATTGGAATTTCTGATATTTAGGTACATGTTGTTGTCCCACTTTCACACATAGCGCAAGGCCCTCGTTGTGGCAGTAGGTCTTGCTTCATAACCTTTTAGAACTAAAAGATTTCGTTCCAATAGACTCAATGTCATAGTGGAACAATTGGCCATAACAGGCAATTTTGAGAGGTGGGTGGTATATTTTTACGGTTGTCACAGGGGCTAAGTGATGCGCTTCACGGAAAAGGTAAGATGGAGACTCAAGCTTCCTTACCTTTCTGGTCTGTCAGGAATTGTCTTCAACTTTGGCCTGTGTACTGTGCCTTTCTATGGCTGATGTAATGGCACCTGTGATGCATCTCAGTGATCCCACCACTACTGCAGGTGAAGACCGCTGTCATGGAAGTGCAAGGGCAATGCGGTGGCCTGGAATCTGTGCAATATAGGCCTATGTCTGAGGCCTACTGCACTTCTGTCCGCCACTGATGAGTAATTAGTTTCAGTGGAGAGCTTTGCCAGAAATATGGCCCAGGAAAATGGACCTGCAGCATCCTCTGTTTTAATTTGTGCTTTGTCAGTTGTGGGGTGTAATATTACTGTTGTTGATAAGACAGGATCAGTCGTAAATTCGCTTATCCAATTGAACAGCGTTCCAATAAACTTGTGGCTTGGTCAATACACTGGCTTTCTTTTTCCTGTCTGTTGATACTATGTGTTGAGACACAGCTCAGAGTAGAGTGTAGTTGTTATTTTTGTGCCACAGAATGCAACCACTTATCCAATTTTCCAAAGCGAGGCACACCAATTTAGTATGACAGGCACAAACAGTAAATGACAGCAGCAAAAAAGAACAGAAAGAAACAAGAATATTGTGTTTAAATTGGACTGAACTGAGGGTCACTGATCCCTGTTAATGATGATTGGCATTCCTGTTTATTTCTGTCCAGAAGGCTTGACCTTCTCAATCAGAACACAGGAAACACCAAACAGTAGAACTTGTGATGGTTCACTTAATAAGCTGTTTATGTTGTGACTTGTGAACCTGTTACTGTGTTGTAGTCCAGTGAATCCCAGACAAGAGACTTCAGTGAACGTTTTTCTCAAAGCACTCACTTACGGAATAATTATTGTCTAATTTCCTGATTCAGACCAGAGATGGAAAACAGAACAGTGACACCAGTCAAGCAGGCAATTGTGTCCTATAAATAAATACACAGCAATTAGCAATGCCTGACTAAAAAACATTCACCATTCCAAGGGAACTGCCGATTTTCCTTAACAGTGAAGCTGTTTTGGGGGTGTGTGTGTGTGTCTGTGTGTGTGTGTAGCAGCAGTAGTAGTAGTATTAATAATAATAATAATAATAATAATAATAATAATAATAATAATAATAACAATAATAATAAATAGCTACAAGTGGCACTTAACAGAGTTCAAGCAGCATTGGGAAAATGGCACTAACTGCGCAGTCTTATTTATAATTTGTCAGTGTGTAATGAATGATGCAAAATCTGATGGTGGCACTATAGAGCATGACTATTTGTACTCAGTATGCTTTGTGGACATCGGCCAAACATGGGAATGTAACTTTCATCCAGGTTGCATGCATTATTCAGAGGTTATGCATTACAATCTATTTGTCCATATTCGCCTCACATTTTGAAAGTGTGCTGTGGCTGACCATTTTGGATTACAAAAATTATTTTGATAACTTTTTTACTCCAAAGGGTCAGAATCCTTTGTTTTGCTAACATTGGCCCACCAGTCTCGAGGAAGTTTCTTTTGGAATGCAAAATTGTGAATTATGGAAAACAACATAGGGCAGAAATGAAACAACTGTGTAAATCTTATTCAGTCCACTTGCCTAAATGTATCAACACCAAATATTTAATCTAGTCCTTTTTTATGGTAAAAAAAATCCACAATAAATTATTTAACTTACGGTGCTGCTACAGAGCATAAAAAATTGTGGCCGTGAGCCAAATACATTAGTGATTGTTTCTTTCACGTGCCGTGTTCAAGAAATAATAAAAAGAAGATGCAAAAGCATTGACCACTTCACATAGCGTTGCTGTTCATTAGCCACATTGTGGATTTCTGTGGCACATGTAAATATGCCACTGTGTTATTGTTTATGCTTAGCTGGCATGTTAATTGTTAGTGGGCATGGGAAAATTGAGTAATTTTTTCCCCTCAATGTTTAGGAAAATATGAGATTGTATATTCTGAGCTGCCACATTCTATTCCCCTCAGTCACCTCTATTGTGACCTAATCTTCCTGTCTGTGTTATTCTTCTGCTCCACTGGGAACAAATCGTGCCAATTTCAGTCGTTGAGCTTGATAATTAGTGACAATTGTACAAGTCATTTACAAACTCAAGGATCCTCATTGAGCAAATGGCGCCAATTAGCTTCAGATGCAAATGTGCTCACAAAAGTGGAAAAATACATTCGGCAGCCATTACAGCGGAGAAGGCCAGGGCAACCAACCCCCCCCCCCCCCCTATTTCCCTTTTCACCTGGAATGTCAATCAAGTGACTAACAGTGAGTGTGGAGGGGTGGGAAATGTTTATGTTGATGAGAAGACACTTATTTGTTATCTTGGAATGAGAGTGGCATGTTTAGCTGAATGACGTCCACAGTGTTGTAATTTCTTGAAAGCCGCCATACGCGGCTGTCCGCCTCATTTATTTTTGGATTGTAACATGCACTCAGTGGCCAATTTATTAGGTACACTTACTTGTTAACTCAAATAGCCTGCAAAAAGGGCAATTGTGTGGCTGCTACTCAGTATATAAAGCACATGAACTTAACGTACGTTAGGCGTAGAGGCTTAATTGTTTTTCCACCAAACAGTAGAATAGACAAGATGCTTTATCTAAAGCCGCGTTTCCACCGCAGGAACTATACCCCGGAACTAGGAACCTTTTGAGGAACTCAGTGCGTTTCCACCGCAGGAACTATGGTCTAAATTTAGTTCTGGGGGCTTTGTTTTACCCCCCAAAACGTTCCTGCTCGGGGGGTAGTACTTTCCGAAAGTACAGGAACCTTTTGGGTGGAGCTTGCAGCGCTGAACATTTATGATTGGTCGAGTACTCGTAGCATTTGTGTTGTATTTATTTTCCGCCATTACCCGCCATGTTTGAAAATATGCAGCGGCAAACCAATTTATTTTCATAATAACTTCAAATCAAACTTGTATGTTATGCGGCGCAGTAGCCTACTTTTGGTTATAGCCTGTCAACGTCTTGGAATTATAACGTGTGCTCTTCTGTTCTTTTCTTGCTTTAGTATTCGTTTTATAAAATGCTAAGCATTCGTGCTGGGACAGCATATTACGTAGGCTACCAAAACATTCAAACGGATTAATTCGGTTTCTGAATATTTTCTTCCGGATTTTCTTTGTTAGCCCGTTGTAATTGACTCAAAACGTTTGATACAGTTATGTGAGGTGTGCGGTAGTTCTGCATAATTAACATTGGTGATACAGTACAAGCAAACTGGAAATCACCTTCCGCACTTTTTATCCGGGTAAAATAACAGGTTAATTCTAGTAATCTTCCCTTTAGCTTTTTCAGACTGCCGTAATTTTACTCAATTTTACTGCCATTTTTCAATTCCACGAAAAGACCAGGAAGACTATGGACTAATTTATGGTGCATGGTTTGCATCTGGAGGGCACACTTCGCTGCTTGGCTAGCAGTAACTTCGAAGGAAAGCAAACGGTGGCTGTACCACTACTAATTTACATTTTCACGCAAGTCCGAGTTTTCGTTCTATTCTTGTCATTTTGCGATTAGCCTATATGGAATTGACGACGAGAAAGTAATAAAACAGCAAATTGTTTACAACGTGTGCATGTTTTCTGCTGTTAATGAATGTGTTTGAGAGGATATATGAAAATCAATAAATACAAAAGTAACCATATATAGTCATTGTTGGTAACCCGTTGTATATATGTGGAATAAACCCCTCCGGGCTGTCCCGGTTATTAGAAAATAATGTAGGCTACTTTGGTGGTAGTATGGGGTTACAGAAGAAATCATATGACAGATGGACCGACGACAACGTCAGTGGGCTAATTTGCCTAATCTTCGCGGTACTTTAGACCCCGGTGGAAACGCAGACAACCATTGGCTGAAGGAACCTTTTAGTTCCTGGTAAAGTAGTTCCTGGGACTGAAAGTTCCGGGTAATTTTGGTGGAAACGCGGCTTAAGTGACTTGGGCTGTGGTATGATTGTTGGTGCCAAACATGGTGGTTCCAGCACCTCAGAAACAGCTCCCCTCCTGGGATTTTCACATACTCGTTTCTGGTGCTTACAGAAAATTGAGCGATAAACAAAAAACATCCTGGGAACAGCAGTTCTTTTAATCGCCACATTCTACCTGTTTTCAAATGGATTCTTACAGCAGGATAAATGTACCATGTCACAAAGCATGCCTCATCTAATGTTGGTTCCATGGACATGACAGTGACTCCAATGCCCTGCATGGTCCAAAGATCTCAATCCAATAGAGCACCTTTGAGATGAGGTACAACAGGAGGTTCCTAACATTAATGTGTGGCTAAAAAATGAGTAGAACCTGCATGATGCGATCGACTCAGCATGGACCGAAATGCCTAAGAACTGTTTCCAGCACCTTGCTGAATTAATGCCGTGAAGGATTCAGGCTGTTCTAGGGGCAAAAGGTTGTTGTACCCGTTACTAAATAGGTTTACCTAAAGTAGCCACTGAGTGTAATTGGCATTTATGATTTTTCTGGCCAAAGAGGGGTCATACCAGGAATCCAACGCTTTATATGGTAAAGTGCAAAACAATAGGGCATTAGTTATTGAAAGAGGGCTCTGTGAGACACCCACTTATGCTTATATAAATGCACACACAGCGTACAGAGCTGGACCGACAGCGGTACTGGAACAGTGGAGGGAGCAGGAAGGGGTTCGAACATGCGATCAGTGCTGAAGCAAGGGCTGCTGGGAGGGACACGAGGTCTTTGCGCACCCCTCCCGCTCGTTCTCTCTCCGCTCCGCAGCCTCTGACAGGCGGAACTGTGTACTGCAGTGGCAGGTGAGGCGCAGCCTGAGTAATGAAGCAAAAACAAGACCTCAGAGCTGCACTCCACGGCACTGCCTTTCATTAAAACAGAGAAAAGGCCAAAGGACATCAAAGAATACCCACAAGCGTTTCACCGACACCGTGGAACATGTTGATGAATGGTCCAATGTTTGATTTTCTGATTGGCCAGCTGGCAGTGCCTTGAATTATTTCAGCATATTCCCTGACCCCTTGACAACCTTATATAAATTAAGTATTTCAAGTAAGCAACAGAACTGTATTTTACCTTAGGCCCTCTTAGATATGAGACTGTTCATCCAGAATTTCCACAGAAATGTACACACACACACACACGCACACACATACGGACACATGCACACACACACACACAAACTTTGCTTGTAAACGTATGAATGTTATTTATTTTGGTGTGTTTCAAGCGAATAAGAGCCACAAATCCATGCATCCAGCCTAAATGTTTCATGAAACATTTCAGTCAAAACACCTTCAAATCAGTTAAAGCTTTAACTAATAAAAAAACTCACATTGCCATGTACCCACAAGGGCTTGCAAACAACCCAATAGCTAACAAGACTAGAAAGAAGACAGCTGATGGACTGTTGCCTGCAGCCTAGTTTGAAATTACTGAAGATATAGCAAATGAAATCATGCACTGTGTGTGTGTGTGTGTTTGTTTTCCTGCAACAGAGTCTGAAAGACACAGCTGTTGTTTGAGCAACACTGAAAACACACTTTGCTGGGTCATTATAATTTGTGCCCCAAGTCATATACTGGCTAATTGAGTAGGAACAGGGCTTTCTGTTCGGCTGTTTCTAGCTTTGCTGTCAAACGGTGATGTATATTGCTATTTCTTGTGGCTGGAAAATATTTTTTATTTTTGTTTTACATCTCAACATTTAAAAAAAAGCAGGAATAATGCTCTAAGGTACAATAAACACATGTAATTACTGTTATGCCCCGTACACAAAAAAAATACTGAATATTGCTCCAGGGGTGGTCCTAAGGCCTGTAGAGAAAAAACAAAACAGCTTGATATGACTTTTGATGATTGGCTTATGGGAGTGAGGATGTATTCATCTCCAAATTTGGCTTAAAATAAAAAAGAGCGGATTTATTTATTTATTTGGATCCCATTCTGAGTATCACTGTTGCAGACGGGGGAGTGCTCTGGTAATGGAAATATACTGTATGCCTTCAGCGTGAGCACAGCTCTGCCAGAAATAGTCCTTAATCTTGGTAATCCTCGTTGTAGGAGGATATCTCTTTTTAATGATACAGTTTGCCCTAAAAACATGGTAAATCACTCTAAACATATGGAAAATCGAGTACAATTTCTTCTCCCCCCTCAACAGGTTCAAACAAAACAAGTGCACACGTTCTGTCAATCTCCAAGACTGTGCCTCTTAAATCCTTTGCGATATCAGTGTAAGCAGAGGGGAGTATTTCTGCGTCAAGCACTTTTCATGCCTAAAAGCCTCTGTTTGGTTTCCCTTTGATCCCGGGTTTTGAATATTAATTTTTATCACTTACAAAACAAAATGCCGAGCAACAAAGCCAACAGCTTAGTTCAGTGAATGTGAGTCAAAAAAATGTGCATACACACCACTGTTTATGCAGTAGCTTAGACTTGAACAGATTTTCTCCCTTGCGTTTCACCAGGTAGCTCATTAATTGTCATCAAAGTCGGGCCATGCGTGAATCCACTAATTGCCAGGTTTGTTCTTCTCAAAAGCCTGGGAGTGGTTAAGTATAACCCTATAAAGCATGCAAAGTTTTGGCTGAAGAGTAGCATATGGCCGAAAATGATTTTGCACAATTTTGCCACCAGAATTCAGTCGTCTGAATTAGCAGCTGTAAATGTGTACAATACCATGTGCACACGTTCCATTTACTCATAAAATAAATGTGCCACAGGCTGCATGTCAGTTTTTTGTTTATGCTGGTTTATAAAACTACTTTATGAATCATCAGGTTCACCTCTACACCAGGTACATCAATTATGATGTTTTACAGAATGTATATATATTTTTAGTGCGATCTCTCTGTTGTATGGCAAAACGACACAACAGGTTGCATTACATTATTAATAACTACTTTTGACAATAAGGTCTGATGGAGCCATACAATTCTCGGCTCCTGATGAACACATAGAAAAATAAATGCCTTGTTAAAAATTATGACAATTTAGAGATACTCATCGGACTGGTCTATATGGATGAAACATAAAACTCATCCAACTATTTCTTGTGTTACTAAAATTGAACTGCATTCTTGGCAGTGTAGAATATGGACCCACTATTACAGCATTGTGCTTGCATACCAGTGTGATATGATTATCAACTTACAGTACCTTGCAGACATGCAGGGGCACCAATTTGAAATATTTCCCAAAAATTATTTTAAGTTTACCACAACTATATACTGTACAAAAGGCTGGGATAAGTAACAAATAGAATAAAACCGGACAGGTTGCACGTATAAAACAGCGAACGCTGCATTCAAAAACAGAAGATAATAACAAGCAAAACGAGTCCTCAGAACAACATTGCTGACAATGTTGATTATTGTGGACCATAATTTTACTGTTTCATCACTAGTTCTGTGAAACTTAGCTGTGAATCTCTCATGAATGATAATGCATGGGAGATATAAAAGCCTGGTGTGTAGATGTGGCAGAGTCAGTGTATACCATGACTGCACTATGGCTTTCTTTGCTGCAGTATGTGAAGCAAGGTGCAAATCTGCGATCTGGGTCTGCAAATGCGAATCGTCATTCAGCAAAAAAACAATTATGTGACGGTTTATAGGCCACCTTTGCTATGTCTTTGGGCCTGGCACTCCCAAAACATATGCAAAGTAGTACCCCTTTCTCCCTGATTACCAATTATGTAGGCATATAGTTTTGTTGTTTGCTTTAAGACACAGGTGTCAAACTTCAGTCCTGGAGGGCCGCAGTGTCTGCTGGTTTTCTGGTATTCTCAACATCAGTGGGTAATTTTAAGTTATCGAATGGCTACAGAATTCAGGCACCTTGTTCTCAAGGCCTTAATTGGCAGCTGATTGAAAGGAAACCACAAAACCCCAGACAAGGCAGCCCACTGGGAATTTAGTTTAACACACCTGCTTTAAGATCTCTGCATACAAGTATGGAGTTGGATAACCATATGAAAAATAAAAGATGGGTAATAAAGAACAATAAAGAGGCAGTTCCAGAAAGTAATTCAGCTGTGTATGTCTCTGTAGATCTGTTGTCTGATAATGCCATTTAGTATTATTTACCATTTGTTCTTGAAATGGATTGCACACACTGCACAAGTCAGAAAATATGAACCACAGCATCATTTGAGCACTGTGAGCAAATTTATCTTCTAACATGATAAAAATGCAACTCTGCTACATGATGCAAAAATAAATAAACAATAAATAAATAAATAAATGCCCTGCCAACAGCTTTTAGCCTCTAATCAATGCATGCATTGCCCTGCTATTTCAATATGCAGCTTTCATAATGTCTTCAGATGGTGACTTAATAAAGTGTATTCACCCAGTATAGTTTTGAATATAAATGATGGGAATAGACTGAGATAAAATGAAAAGGGAGAAGCAGAGAGTTCTAATGTGATATGTGAGATACTGGGACAAGGGGATCACAGAAGAGAATCTCATTAAGCAATATTTTTTGCACCATCTTGTTGCTTTGAATAATTGCAGATGCATGCAGATTTTATGTGTTTGGTCCCGACTGAAGCCGTCTTATCTTCCATTTCTCTGAAATAACACATCCAGCGTCTATGATTCATGCTGTTTGAATGCAGGCCACATAAGCCAGTGCCTGCAATGGGCTGGAGGTGGCAACGCTGTCTCTCTAGCCTCTCCAAAAGCATACAGCATTTGCACCCACACATTACAATTACAGTTCAGTCATTTGGAAGATGCTTTTAGCCAACGAGACTTAATAAGTGCATTTCTCATGGTGAGCACACAACACTAGCAATGTAGGCACAGTTACGATGTTGAGTGCCACAGTCAGGATGCGTTCCTTAAGACCTGCAAGATATTGTTTTCTTTTTTTTGTTTCATTTTTTCTATTCATTATTAGAAATATTGAGGTGCAGTCCAAGAAGGTGTGTTCTTATTTGCAAGTATGCCTTCCGGGCTGATTGGGGAATGTCGTTCCACCATCGGGGTAGTGAGGAGCTACTACCGGGTACACAAAGAGGTGGGAGGAGATGCTGAATAGAGAGGTCTGGATTGCATGGTGTAATCTTTGCATGAAGACAGGAGGAGCCAGTACTGTTCACAGCTTGCTATGCCAGGGGGTAAAATTGAATTGAATCCAGACAGCCACCGGAAGCCAGTGAAAGGTATACTGTGGCATGGCATGTGCGAATCTGAGCAGGTTGAGGCTCAGGCAGGCAACAGCATTCTCAACCAGTTGCAGTAGCCTGTTGGCACAAACCAGGGAGCCAGCCAGCACACTTACAGTAAATACCTACCCACAATGCAACACACTACCCTACAGAATGTGTATGTAAGTTTCAATGTACTCACGTTGTCAGATGGAAACCATTCAGAAAAGGCTGATATATTAATGACCCAGTTCATTGTTTTTTGACCACTCTTGTGCACATATTTATTGCAGTCAAATGCCTAGAAGAAGATCCACGTCCAGTATCTTGTCCTTCCTATCGCTACCCGCTGTACGGAGGGGGGTTTTAACAGAAACGGGGCGAGAGTGCAGAGGCCACGTCTGAGTTTGACTACAGGGACCCGCTCCTCAGGAGGTGCAGATTAATTACGCATTATGCTGTGAACCCTGCACCCTCTCACCACCCCTCCTCTCCATCACAACACCTTAGCAGCAGAGCACAGACAGGCTGTAAACCACGTTCGCACCTCCTGCCTACGGAGGAAACTGGGGATGTAACCTATTTTGATGAGATATTGATTCTGTTATGTTCTTTACTTGCCAGAAGGTCTCTCTTGCGTCACTGCTCAGGTGTGGAAGACATCAGTAGCAAGGTTTGGTTTGAATCACCAGCTTGCTTTAGCTTGCCTTCACTTACTCATAAAGATTTGAGATTAAGTTGACGGCAATGATAATGCATAACATAACCCTTTTATTACTGCCAGGAAATGTATTAAATGAATTTAACTCAGGTGTGTTTAGCAACAACAACAAAAAAGATCTGAAATATTGTCATCATATACAATGCAGAAATCGGAAAGCACTGTAATATGCAGACTAGATATTTAGGATATAGATATTCACTTCAGAATAAAAATAATGGGTGAACTTGGCAGAACCAATGGTGGTTTGGCAGAACCAATGTTAGAAACAATTCTAAAAACTTTTGCAACTTCATGGGGTGCTTGTGTGAATTCAACAGGACTTATAAAGCTGTGAAACAGCGATTGTAGCTCCACACGCCACATCACCAAGTTCCATCCAGTCCTTCATCCGTGCCAGCCGGTGTCATGTGATTGGTTTCCTGGGGTGCACTGTAACGTTCAAATGTCACATTAAAATGTGTGATGAATGGAGAGTGTTCACTGAAAAGTAAGAGTAGTGGAAAACTCTCTTTCTATCTCTCTAAAAAGCAGATAAGCCTCTGGCAGAATTCAGGAGATTCAATTTCTCCTCCCATGATTTGTTGAGTGTATGTGTTTTAAAGCATCTTTGATGTGGATTGAATCATGTTTGCTCTGCAGGAAATGCTGCAGAGCCAGACTAGGATGGAAGAAAGGAGCCATACCAGGGAAGAGGAAGGACTTCAAAAATTGAGTGTTTTTAGATGTAAAATAAAGCATTCGTATGCATGGGATGTGACCTGTGCAACTCAAACTTTTGAAATACATAGACACTTTAGAGCCTCCACAAAAATAATTGAAACTTCCCATGAGTTGGAAAAAGGGGAATGAGTTATTGGTATGATATTACCCAAAACCAGACTGACCAAAATGCGACATTTCAACCTGGATACAGAAACGCGAACTGATAGTGAAACCAATGGGTGTTTTGAAGTGACTGATTCTTTATCCTGATCACAGCTTGTGTCAGGGAGATACTCAAAGATAAGAATGAAAGAAATATTCTTTCAAATTAAAGGAGATCCCTGGATCACTCTTTACTCCCACGTTCTAAGCTCTGTATTTTCTCTCCCCTGGTATTGTCTCTGCGAAGCGAAGACAAGTAAGGCAAAAACTGTAGCTGTTTTACACAGCCGTAAATTGCAAGTGATTCACATGAACATTAGCCACAAATTCCGAAAGCCTGTAACATAAATATGTCCAACAAATAATTTTAGAATGTGCTTTAAAGTTGATCATGGTCAGTTTTCTACAGTGTTATGACAGAAACAAAAAATAGTGTGGAGTATTTTGTTGGGGAAGGAATCCTAATTTCTCTTAAACAAGCCAGCTCTGAGATATATCTCCAATAGTTGGCTACCTCTTTATCATCAGATGCACAGTCTGTAAGTAGTATCTTAGCAATCTGGTTTAGTGATCACCCTACTGTACATGAAACACATTGAGTTGCTTGAGGATATGTCAGGAATTAATTGCTACTTTGTTTCCCTTCATGTCAACCATCAATGTGTAAAAGGTAAATATCAATTTATATTAATGAATTCAATGAACATGACTGCCGCCCACAACATAGCATCCATGCGTTTAAAAAGTTAATTGTATTTTATAATTTTTTTTTTCCATTTGAAGAGCATGATGCCGTATTAAATATATGCTTTAGAGAAATGGTACATGCTATCAAAGTCAACCAGCTGGCTCCGGTATTCAGCAGGGTGCTCCAGCAGCTTGTATTCCATCTTCCGCTGTATTAACAGTGGAATTATTTATTTAGAGGAATTTAAACACTGAATGCCAGGATTCAGGTACTGTGCTGTTATAGTCGACTTATCTCTCGGCATCTCTTGACTCAGTTTATAGTTAAGTGCTTTAAGGTATTATTCAAGGTTTTAGTGATGTATCAAAATGATTTTTTTGGGGCGGCGGGGAGATTTTATATACAGGTATGTATATTTAGTACAATTGGTCATAATTCACTACTTCAATATTATATTTTTTCACTTTAAAATAATGTATTTGCTAATGATATTTATAATAGTATTTATTAAACTGGTCACCCACATTATGTTTTGAATTTTAAAAATATATTTAGACAATGTGATGATGGGATGGTGTTTAGCCTTAAATGTACCAGTAATTAAAAATATATATATATATTTTCTATTCAATACTTAGCTTGAAAAGAAGCCTTCAACAAGCCATGTTTCAAAAACAATACTTGAGCATCCATTTAAATCCTTACATACCATTTAGAATAACAGTTTGTGTGAACCAGTCCATGGGGCTGTGCTACAGCTCTGCTAAGCCTTACAAGGCATTAGCACTCCCTGTGGTTACTCTGCCATCTTTTATATGACTCTGAGAATGATGAGGATATGCATCACAATTTAGATGCACACGAGTTGATTGGATGTAGTGCGCTTTCATTGTTTGCCTTATTCCTGGTGCTGTTTCTCCTAAATGCATTCCCTGGCTTCGGAACAGTGATTTACGGCAAAAAGACAATGGGGCCATTGCCCGTAGGTGTGTTTGGTTGAAAATTCCAGGCACAGCTTTTTGTGGTAATCCATCAGGACTGTTTCAGCGCTGTGTGTCATCTGCCAGGCCCGGGAATTGAATCCACATCACCTTCAGGGACGAGGGACATGTGTTGATATCTTCTCAGCAGGAAAAAAAATTCAACCTACAAAAAAATCTGTTCTTGTCTGCACTGTGAGCATCCCAGGATGTATGCGTGCCAACTGCTTCTTGACACCGGTGTGTAGTACTTAAGAAATATGTTTTCTATTGTCTTAACTCATTAAATTTAGGATTATCACACGGCGGCTCACACATATTCACAGGACAGAGGTCATGATTACGCCATTTTTGTGCCAAATGTTAATAATTCTTCTCTTGCATCATTTCTACCATCACTATACGTGCGTACGTACAGCATGTACATACATACCCTGCGTGCTCACCACTGCTATATGTGCATGTTGAAGTTGCTGTAGGTGGTTGCTGTCTCTTTCTTGAGCATATTGGCTCATATTGGCTTTTCTTTTGTGCTCCTGGCTAATTCTGTGTTATCTGGTGCTCTGCCAGTTGGCCACACTCAAGCCCTGTGCTGATGTACACCGCGGAGGTGCATGGAGCTGGGGCTTGGCAGCAGCGCTGTTTGGGACATCTCTGGCTACCGGATGCAATGTGCTCACGGCAGCACCAAGGTTGGCGAGGCTCTGGGAGGGGGTGGCCGACTTAATTGGCTGGATTATTTGTTGTGACCCCTTTCTCTCTACATACGCTGTAGCCACCGTAGACCACAGAATCTATGGACCAAAATTTTGAGCCTCCTTTCATCTTTATACTTTGCGACCTAACTCATGCCTTATTAAGGTATACTGGCTGTGAGCTCAAGACCCAGCCAGGATTATATTTTGTTCCACATTCAGTTGTCTCTAGTCCTAGAGAGCAATGACGTATATTTTCTAGAGCAGATGGATAATATATGAAAAATGACAGAGATTTACTGTATCACCTCATGTCATTTTGGATATCTTTTGAGTTTGATTTTGCTTTTTGAGGATTTTAAAGGTGTCATTTCCACCCCTCCACCCTCGTTTTGTGCGTCACTGATGACGGAAGCATGAGAGACAGCTCATTCCTGCCCCTACGTGCTCTTGGAAATAATTGGCGGAGAGCTGTCAGAAAGCCCTCATGCTAGCTCAGGTACAAGTCAAGGTGCATTGATGATGTCTGTACTACAGTTAACCTCAGGCATGCTCCTTTCTTGACTTGTCTTGTATTATCACAGTACACCACAGAAACATCTCAAAATCCTATCACTCCCATGGAAAACTGAAGTTAGGGACAGGGGCATTTATTTGCAGAACCTTTGAGCATACTCCCTCAGCATTTTGTCTTGGGCCCAACATTCTTTTGTTCTATTTTTACAAGGAGTAGAAATAGGGGAAAGCAATGGTCATGCCTCTTTAATGTTTTGACTGATTTGAAAGAAAACCTTGAGCTTTCTGAACAGTTTAGATTCTGTGGTATTTGTTGTGACTGTCCCTCAATGTTACCTGTTCATCACAAAATTCTGACACTGCCAGAAAATATCTTTTTATATATAAAAAAATAAAATAGTTCATGCTATCATATTTTGAAGATTGACAATGCTATTAAACAATGCATACCAATGTATTTAGCTTTCCTTGATGGACTACAACAGTTATTACTTGTATGCTAGCAACCCCCAAATAGCCCCCAAATGTTTTCTTGATCTATACTTATGGTCTCAGTTCTTCATTTGTACTTCTTCTGTTCAAGCTTTCTTTGTCCCATTCTGGTAATTTGGTAAACATCCAACTTCCAAATAAATTTAGAACAGTTTAAAGATAGTTTTGTTCACCATAATAACTTACTGTTATTGTAGTGTTATTATTTCAGTTAGGCTACCAGTTTAATTAACTGGGTAAATATTCAGTTAAAGCAACTGAGCGGAGATTAGTCGTGTCCTTGTAATACAGATTATCAAACTTAAACTTTGATTTATGCTGGGATGGATGCAAATGGAGACTTCTGTATGTGACGGGAAGTAATTCACATAGCATTCCCTTATCTGTATGTCCTTTAGCTGATCTGATAGATGTAATAGCTGGGTAGGTAGCTTTCTGAGCTTTTGCTTGGCTGCTAGCGTCTGCCATCATTGTTTAGCTAACAGTTACTATTGCAACCTTACATATTACTTGAAATAATTATTTTTTTAGTTACGCATTTTAAGCAAGCTGACATACACTGTAGTGTACATCAAGAATGCAGTGACATGCAATAAGTGACAAATCTAGTTACTTTTTCAGACCATCAGACATTGTTACCACTGAGGCGCTTTCATCAGTGTATTTACGGATTATTAACAGGGTGATGTTATTAGTGGACAGGACAGGAGCGAGTGGGCGAGTGAGAGCTGCCTTTTGAGGAGCCACTGCCAGGCAGCCAGCGTTTGTCCCAGAGCTCCTCCCCTCCCCCAGGAGAGAGGCGCAGTGTGGAAGGGGGAGGGCTAGAATCAGCCCCGCCATCAGTGTAACCAGATTGGGTGGATTTACTCCCAACCGGGCATTTTTTTTTTTTTTTTTTTTTGTGGGGAAAAATGGCTTTGGGCAGCTTGTCATTATTTCTGCAATTTTTTTGTCATGTTCGGCCGGTTTTTCCCACTTTCAGCTAATCATTCGCATTCATTGGCGCTGGTACAATTTTTTCCTTCTCCACCTATTATTCTGGTGTCATTATACCTGAAGATTATGCCTGTCAATTAGTGGTTGTGTTTGTTTGCATCCGGTCGGTGGCTATCGCTAACCTTTATTGTTATATATTGTAGATCGTCAGATGGAGGCCTATTACTAAATGCAATGATTAGGTGTTGTTCACTGCCATGTATTGGCTGCAAAGTTTGAGAACTTTGTAATAGGCTATAAAGGAGCAGCCTATGTATATAGTGCTGATAATTGAACTTTCTGTTTGTGTGTGCAAGTGAGTGTGCATCAAGTGTGTGCTGTCCCTGTTCAGGCAAAATGTACACATCCATATATGGGCATTATCCTTTTCTTAACAAAGTACTTAATGCTTAATTTAAGCATATCCACAAATATATGGCTGGTAACCTTTTTTTAAAATAGCTATTGGATTGCTGTTTTCTTGGCATAATAATACATGAGTGAAGTGATTTTTTATTTTTATTTGAGTGAATTATATTTATTTATCTTTAATTCACTGTTGCTAACATATCAGAGATATGTGGGCAGTTTAGAGCTCCATCCAGTGGCCTCATGCTGGAGTGTGTACATCTTTATGTGCTTCTCTATTATCTTTTATATCCAGTGAGTAGTATGGAAGTCATATAGAAGTCGTATAGGAAGACATGCAGAGATAAATTAGTGACCAATAAGGCACAATGAAGGTGGTCTTGTGTTTGTTCTCTGACAGCATGCTACCTAATTAGCCGTGCTCTGGGCATCTAGCCCTGCTGACAGTGAGACAGGCAGAGAATCTGTATTCATCTGGCATGGGGGTGCTGCAGGAAGGGGGCGAGTATGAAAGGTGATTCACTGGAATGAATGAAAAGGGCACCTGGAGAGAAGGATTGGGGAAGCAAGAGAAAAACAGGGCGGAGAAAAACAGTCGAGGTCTGGAGAAGAGAAGTGTGTGTGTGTGTGTGTGTGTTTTCTTTGTCGGGGCCTGGTTAGGTGGGTAGCATCCCGTGGACACCTGATTGAGTGCCGCTCTGTTCTCTGCTCTCTCCCTCGCTCTCGCGCGACTAATAAAGGTAAATGTTTAATGGCCTGCGTTCAATACCAGCGTTCGGCCGCCCGCCCGCGCGGGATGATGCAACATTATCAATTTTTATCTCCCCTCGTTTCTCTCTGAATGTAATGGATGGGCCCGGTGTCGTACTCCTCCTGGTCTTAATGGCTCCCCCACTGGAGTACCCCGCTCATCGACATGCAGGAGAAATCAAACACCAGCGGCGAGGAGCAGCTTGTGCCACCCAGGCAATGCATTCCTCTTGAAAAATAAATGCACGCGCCAGTCACTCCTCTTTTTGATTAATGCCCAGGTTTTGATTCGTATTCTACTGGCAAAGATCAGATCTTTTTGACCCTCTGCTCCGACATGAGATATTGCGATGGGCAGGTTGGCGAGGGGCAGCTCACAAGAGAGCACTATATGTTTTGAACAAGGTACCCACCCATTCACATTGGTCAGCCCCAGATGGGTAGTCAGTTTGGGTCCCCCTGCTTGTCCATCAGCATTACAGTCAAATCTTGCCTCCTTCTGTCAAATAATAAAATAATTGCTTATTTGTATATTTTTAAATCAGAGTAGGGCTGGGCTCTCTGGGCACACATATACCGTAAGTACAGATTGGAGTCCTCTCAGATGTTTTTTGAATTCTTGCCTGATTACCTCTGGCTTGTCTCAATATTAATTACAAAAAAGGAGAATAAAGAAAACTTTGGTAGCCAGCGCACCCACAGTTAATTTGTAATATAGTCACACCGGTGTTTCCTGCTATGTATTAAAAGTCAGTGCACTTTTGCCATTGAACAGGATGCTGTTGCAGTTCTTCTGAGAGAGCACAGTGCAGGATGGATGAAGGAGTGCACCTGTTGTATTTGTTTCTGTGTGCACTTCTGCATGTATGTGTATGTGTGCGTATGTGTGATATGGAGAGAGAAAGAGGAGGTGATGGCTCCCAGGTCAAGGTCAGCACTATTTCACTGCTGCGTGCCCCATGGGGAGCCTGGTACTCCCCCAGGCCTGCTAGCCCCCACTCAAGCCACTGGTCCAGCACACAGCTGACCTTCACATGACATGGTCTGCTTACTATAGGAAAAGCAGCCCCCCCCCCCTCCTTACTGTAGGAAATGCAGTTTTTTTTTGGGGGGGGTGGGTTCATAAAAAATAGCTGCACAGAAAAATGTCCAATGTTAATTCAACACTTAATAGATAACATTTGGTCCCACATTCCACAGTGGGATCAAATGTTATCAGTTAAGAGCTGAATTAACACTGGACATTTAACTGTGTGGTAACTTGAAGCCCACATTTGGCATTTCACGAGAAACAATCATTATTTAACTCCATTCAGCTTTAAATTGTTTTTTAAGCCCCCTCGAAATTATTTAAGTATAATGGGAAATGTGATAAATTTGGATGGGATGCGGAATGCAAGGAAAGTGCTGGATGTGCAGAAGTGGTGCACATGAAGGAATGTAATGTGGTGTATATGATGCTGCTATTAAGAACCTGACAATCCAGCAGAGATTATGTTCTTTTTTTAAATTTGTTAAAGTGTTTAAAATAGTTTTTAGTGTGATTTGAAATTTGGACCATAAGTGTTTTAATGTGCTATTTCAATCAACGTGTTACTTTATCAGGTAATCTGTAGTATAAAAGCAGTTGTGTGTAGGAGTGAAGTAGCTAAGGGGTCAATCGTAAAGGGGAGAAAAGCAGCTCCCTGTTGTAATTACAGCACATGGGGCAGTCGAGTCAAAACAAGATGCCAGTTTTTCCTTTGATTAATGGATTTAAGATAACATTATACCATCCCTTACTCAAAACAAAGTAAGATGGGTTAAAGAGGCACCGAGAATACTTATTGGATGATTAATTCGACATAATTGGTGCACAATGTAGCCCTAAATTAAACCAGGTAGTCTTTGCCATGCATTGTTCATAAGCATCATGGATAATCCCTGTAATCTGAGTTTGCTATGCGTGACTCATCACGTATAAATGTGCAAGAAAATATTGGGGAAAATATGTATTGTAAATGTTATATATGCCCTTAAAATCCTCCCTTTGTTGTACAGTTTCTAGTTGAACATACAAATTGTGCTTTTTTGGGGGAAAATAGTTTCAAGAAGACTGCAGCATGTGTATTCAAAATGAGCAGAGGGAAATCAAATCATCTGTGTTAATTCACACTGAGCACTGTTCAGACACCTGTACATTGCAATCAGCCCCCCAATTATATAACCAGACTTTTGCATATACCCATTTAACACTGGTGTGTTTAGCATGAACACACCTGCACAATGAAGCCATTGGCTGACATAATGTGCTGCACAGATTGGATGCTAAATTTGGACTTTAGGGGCAATAATAACAACTATTATATCCCTCTGCTTGTGGGTTGAAGTCCAAATATAGAGTATGAGCGACTTCTCTATTTACAGAAACCAAGCTCAGTACAGGCATTGCCATAGAATGTGATGAAAGAGAAACTCATACAAGTATGTTTAATGAGACATTTTTTAATGTCTTGTAAATTAGCTTTCTTATGCTGGATTAGTATTGAAAATCCTACGCAATGTCCAGCATTGGGCATTTTTTTGACCTTTTAAAGAAAAGCCAGACTGGAGATTGGTGAGAATCTCTTGTCTCTGCTTCTGCATACAGCTGGATTTTGGTTACTTATGCACTGTACAAGCTGCCTTCCCAGGTAAGAGCACTAAATCGCTCTTGCCAGGGAAGATTTGTAAAGATGCATGAAAACCAGTTTGCTGGCTATTGGTGAATGCTTTGGGCCCAGTTTTCTAAATGATGCTCAAACAACACAGAATGACATCATTTGCTCTATTCTAGGCCATACTTTATATTTCTGTGTTTTATAATGTTCTCCATCAGAAATGTCTTCTTTTATTTGTCTTAAGATGCCCGCTCCAGCACAGGATGCAATTTTTTATCCTCTCTTTTATGATGAAGTGAGTTTGCCATTTTAGGATATGTTTTCAGACTGTGCTGTTATTTTTTGTGTGTGCGCTCAATTTATTTTGAGCCCTAATTAACTTCAGTGGGAAATGAAATTGCCCGTGAAAGGAATTCAACAGGCCAGTTAACATGGTGTGCTATTATGGATGCAGTCAAGCTTCCCAGCACTTCTCCTTGACCAGCGGGGTAAATATAGTGCAGTGCTGCAGGTTTATTGAGGATCATCACCCATAATTCCATTCACTGGCATCATCCTAATAAGTGAAGATGTGTTCAAATGGAAATATAGTATAACAGCAGCAAATGCATACTGAGGGAATTTAAGATAGTGTTTTCTTTTTAGTTTTAATTAAGGGTTTTCTGTGATGGTACCATGTCTCTGTTACAGCATTGCTGCAGATGTTTGTCCAGGGCCTGCAGGGAACCATTAGAAAGATTGTTCTCTCAGCAGTCCACCACACGCACACACAGATGCACGCACGTAGGCACACACAAACACACATGCATGCATGCACACACATATGCGCACACCCAGTGCCAACAGTCTCAATATTTGTCCTTCTGTTGTATAAGTATAAGACTTACATATGATGTTGTTTTGTATGCAATGCATATATAGTATGTATTGAAAGGGCTGTAATTTCTACATGGTGAGACCATGGTGTATAAAAGTACCTTAAAGTATTTAATTGAAAGCTGGGAATATGAACTTTAACCACATGTGAATTGTCGCATGGAGCACAGTCAGGGGAAGTTCATATGCAGCTTTGACTGCAATGCGCACGGAACCCTATCTGACTAAATCCTCCCATTCCCTGGGTGATAAAGTTGCCAGCTGTGTATTACCCTATGGAGCTACCGGCCACAGTCAGCACTGGCATGGCCATGAGAATCATCCATGCACCACAGTGGTAGCTCGCCCAAAGCAGGTCTGTTTTAACAATGTACATGCAAACAATAATGTATACAATTTCCTAAAATTATTTAATAATTTTGTCCTGTTTGTTGTCATAGGGGATTAAAAAAAAAACTATCATATAGAGAAATCTGTTTTACAGTGTATTGTGATATGTTATGCAACAAGACCAAGTCAAAATCTAGTATATGGCTGGACCTAACACACGTGATCCGGCCGACCAATGGTGTAACTTCATCACTCACTCAGTCACAGACATTTGCGTTTGTAGGGCTGGCCCCGCTGTTGCGGTCCAGCCAAAAAGACTACTTTTTGAGATTCAGAAAGGCGTTGGTTTAGCAATGGGATCTTTTGTCCTTAAAATATGTTAAAGATACACAGGAAGTATGTGTCTTACTGTAAATGTGAATTACACTTAATTTACAGCAGTTTCACTAATGAAAAGTATGGAATTTAATTTGGAATTGAAAGTAGTATCAGAATTTTTGAATGATATGTACTGTAAATGCAATGACTGACAATTAATGACTTTCATCTTGTTTATTCCACTCAGGTGAAAGAAATGTCATAAATTCTGAATAGAAAATATGCCAGAGCAGCCCTCTGGCTCAGAGTTGGAATGCAGACATATGTTTGGAAGGCCTGCTACATGTGATTGACGTAATGCCGAACCAATCCCTTTAGCTGTGACATTCTGCTTTAATGATTTGTGAAAGACTAGTCTAAAACTAGCTCATGCGGCACTTCACAATTTTTGCCAGTGGAAATCCAGAACCATTTGACAGACAGAGATATTTAATTTTTGTATGCACCGTGCAGATCATTTTGTAGGAGCCCTGCCTGTTTTAATAGCATTGCAACTTTGCCTCCTGGGTCCATTCTTGTAAATCAATCAGCAAATAAATCAGCTTTGTCGCTCTGTAATTCTTTTACTTATGAAAATTAAGCAAGCATAGCATCCTCTGCCTGGTAATCTCAAGCTGGTCTTGACAGTGAAATTGTAATAGCGCACAGAGTAGCAGCACATTTTGAGATGCCATCCCTGCAGTGTCCCACTTTCGCTCCATTGCAGTGGCCCTCTCTTTGCATGGGGGAGGGGTAACCCCCTCCCCACTCAGTTTTTTGCACATTAATCAGTCCGCCTCTGGTTCTTTACACCAGTGGCTGCAGCCTGCACTCTGTATGTGTGTTCTCAGTCCTACACTACATATAAACTGTATGCACTTGAGCCTCTACTCTAAAGGATGTGGGGGGCTGGGGGGGGGGGGGGGTCTGGTGGCAGGAAAACTTGAACCACAGGTATCTTACTTTGGCTACTGTATATGTCGCATGTTTACATAACTTTTTGTTTACAGTACATTTTTACTTTTTATTTTATTTGGTTTGTCCTTTACAGGAGAATGATGAAGAGTAAATGATACTGATTTATTTGTGCCTGTGGATGGGAGGAGAGGAGAAGGGGTGGAGTGTGCAAAGTTGGAACTATTTTGCTCTCTTTGCTTCCTCTACTGTGGAATAATGTGGAGTTTTTATCTCTGTGACGGAACTGTGCACACCCAGCAAGGACTTTTAGTCTCAAATCCCAATCCGCAGTGTGTGATTTATAGAAGAGGAAGAAAAAAACATTCAGTGTGGAATGTGCTTTTTTGTCGCTCAGGTAAAATAAATATAAACAATGGCCTGTTTCTGCATCCAACCCCTCCAACCTCTTATGTTTCACAGGAGGGCTGGCATTCAGCCTGCTCACCCCAGCATTAGGCTTTCATTATGGATCAGAACCATTTCACTTCCTCTTGACTCAGACTGATTTATGTATTTACTTTCACTGAGGCTGTAAAACAGCAGTTCTGGCTGCACACTGAGGCCCGACTGAGCGTGCAGGAGGATGCAGGAGAAGTGTGAGACAGGTTACACTGACTTTTTATGCTGCACAATAACTGGTACAACGTAAATAAATAAGTGTCTGTGTATAGCTGGTCTAGCAATGATTTAAAGAGTAAGGGAAATCAAGTCTTGATTTAACGAAGACTTTCTTTTGACTCAGTTACTTTAATAAACTTTCAAGGTTTCATGACTCGAGGTCTTCAATTTGAGAAGAAGAAAAACATATCTGCACATTTTAAATGACCAATTTGCAGAGGGGGTAATTTTGTGGCTGGCAATATGTGAAATAGCTGTGCGAGTGCTCACCTTCTTTTGGAAATGTGCTTGTTTATTGAAATGACATGCACATTCTACGACTGTTCCGGTCTTATGGTAAAGGGACTGGGGTATTCTCTCTCTCTCTCTCTCAGAGTCCATCTCTCATTAGGCTCGCCTGCCTCAGGGAGACTTCATTATGGTCTGGTTTCACCCATCTGTCTGCCTCTTCGATACCTCATTGATTCTGCATGTTTTATTTTTTGTTTCTTTTGATTGGTGAGCCTTGCCTGAGAGTATTGCAGTGGCTCGTTAAGCTGACAAGTCACTCTAGATCTCTGTCATGCTGGCTGTTATATGGTGACCGGGTGAGTCGCCAGTGGGTGTGCTGGCAAATGTGATTGACAGAAGATTGTAAAAGGCTGGGCACTATTGGAGACCAGAAAACGTCAGCCTTGTGTTGTTGGTGTTCTTGCTGGTCTCTTTGTTAGGAAAGGAAAGCAAAACAAAAGAAGTTGTAGACAAATGTGCCTTTGTGCTTTGATAATGGGCTGAGCCTCAGCACTATTGTTTGAAAGCTGATGGGATGGTATATGAATCTTCTTTGCGGTGTGCATGAATTGTTCTGTATCTGTGAGAATTGAGAGGTTTTCATGGCTTGCACCAGCTTGACTATAGTAATACAGGCACCATGGGAGCTTTACATGGCAATTTGGTTTGTTTGAACAACACAGTGCTTTACCTCAACAGACAGCTTGAAGTAAGATACTCCTCTCCCTTTGCTTTTGTGAGGAATGTTGTAAAAACCATACACATCCTGTCAACTAAATTAAAGCAGGGTTTAGTGAGAGTGGTGGTTGTAGTGGTAGCAGTAATTGCTGTGGTCATACCAGTGGAAGCAGCAGTAGGAGTTTGCTTTGCAATTTTAATATGAAGGGGATTTTAATTACATATACTACATTGCACCAGGGCTTTCAATAATATCATGATGACAAATTCCCCATGTTGTGTAGTCTGTCATGACAAATAATTTCCTTGCTTAAGAAGGGTATGGTAGTTTATTTGTTCTCGTTCCACGCTGTGCATCGGGCTTGTCAATTGCACAGCATTCCCTGTCAACACCTATTAAGGTGTGGCTGCTTCCTGATTTGGTTTGATTAAGCTATGGACATTGCTTGATCACACATTTCTGCCAGCCTCATTTTTTTTATCCTGGTGGCTTTAAATGCTGGAGGGGGAGTGCTCTGTGTGTCATGGAACAAAATAAATAAACTTCTGTCCCAAATGTGTAATGTCACATGACTTAACACAAAGTTTTCTGTTTGAGAAAAATCTTGAAGAGTGTCTTGAAGAAATACATTTAATTCTAAACCTTTTTTGTTGTTGTTTTGCTCTGAATCACAGTTCTTGAGAATAAAAACATGTCATAACTTCAGTGCGAGTTCATTGTTTATTCTTAAAGGCAAGTATGACGTTTATTCAGATCTGGAAAACCACAAGTTTCATGTATATATCAACTCAGGGGAATGGAGGCAGTGAATGGAATGATAATTGATGTCTTTCTCAGTGCAGTGCACAGTACACCTGTGAAAAGCCACTACCACTTCGAACACTGAATGCATAAAAGTTCACGGAATTTACAGGATTGAGAAAGAAATGAGTATGTTCATTTATGAACCAGTATGAAATTAAACATTGTAAATTTTGAAAATAAAAAAAACTTTTATTAGATTAAAACTTTTTTCCTTAGCTACTTTTTATTTCACTATTTCAATTCATTTCCTTCGGCCCTGAGAATTTCACCTTAATTCTTGAGGTGTTGAAGGACAACTTCAACTCAAGTCCTTGTTTTTCCCAGCTGTGTATACTTTCCTGCCACTCTGCCACCACAGTGGCTCCTCATCCTGTCATAACAGTGATCACAGAGAGGGTACGGATTTCTCCCTGCTACGCATTCCGTATGACTGCGCCTGCCTCTTAAAGGAGCACTCCCATGGAGAGCATTCATTTCATATGTCTTGTAATGTTTTATGCATTGCAGACTTGACAGAACAATGCCTTCAAAGTTTAGCTGTCTGCTAATCCAGTGACTGTTGTGACTGCTGATGATGCTAATGGGACTGAGTAGGTGTAGAGAGTAGAAAAACTCCATGGATGAGCACCCAAGTCTGTTGTCATGATGTTCTATGGACAGATGAGTCAAAAGGGGAACTTTTTGGATGTCATAGGTCCCATTATGTCTGGTGTATAGCCAATACAGAATTTCACAGTAAGTACATCATACCAACAGTCAAACATGGCAATGGTAGCGTGATGGTGGGGGGATGCTTTGCTGTCTTGGGACCTGGACGACTTGCCATTATTGAAGTAACCATCTGCTCCGTACCAGAATGTTCTTAAGGATAATATCCGGTCATTTGTCTTTGAGCTGAAGCTGAAGTGTAATTGGGTTATGCAGCAAGACAATGATCCAAAACAAAAAGCAAGTCCACATCTGAATGGCTGAAAATAAACAAAATTTTAGAGTTGCTTAGTCAAAATCCTGACTTGAACCCAATTGAGATTCTGTGGCAGAACCTGAAATGAGCAGTTCATGCTTGAAAATTCAACAGTGTGTCTGAATTAAAGCTATTCTGCAAAGAAGAGTTGGCCAAAACTGTGATGTGAAAGTCTGATATCAAATTATCGGAGGCATTTGATAGTAGTTACTGCTGCTCAAGATGGTGCAACCTGTTATTAAGCTTAAGAGGACACTTACTTTTTCACGTGAGCAAAACGGGTGTTACGTTTTTTCATTAAATAAATGAAATTATACTTTAAAAATGTTTTGTGTTTATCCAGGTTCCCTTTGTCTGTTATTACATTTTGTCTGAAGATCTGAGACCATTCATTGTGACTAATATGCAACAATAGAGGAAATCAGGAAGAGAGCACTGTATAATATTGAATTGTACGTTGATTTTTCACAGTGCAGTTGTCTGTGCTGCAGGACCGGTGCGCTCCATAACTATTTTGTAAGATAACAAATGAGCCCGCCTACAGGAGAGGCAAAGTATTGGTTTTAGATGCATTGCTAATGCATTATGAATGTTCTCATTTATTTATCTGGAATTCGATTTTGATTTGGAGCTGTGCTGTTCGGGTGATGTCATACCATGCTTTGGTGTCATCCTATACTGAATCTCTCTGTTCCTCTCTTTCTTCCTCTCAGGACCTGTGGCAGTGATAAGTGGGGAGGAGGACTCAGCGAGCCCCCTGCACCATGTGAATCACGGAATCATCACCCCCTGCACCCTGGATGCCGGCCCTGACGCCGTAGTCATCGGAATGACCCGCATCCCTGTCATCGAAAACCCCCAGTACTTCAGGCACGGACACAACTGCAACAAACCCACAACCTGTGAGTACTGCTGGCTCACATTCAGTCACACTCTCGACCTGAGCCTAATCTTTAAGTCTACTGGTAAAGGTCAGTCCTGGACCCATGTCATTCTGTTATGAAAATATACAAATCGCCACCCTGCCCTAGCAATTTTAACACCACTTCAACTTTTCTACATTCACTTCTCGTGCGGTTCAAGTAGAGCTTATTTCTCTTCTGGCTTTCTGTCATTGCATTTTACACATGATCAGTTGTTGTCATTTCTTGTATGTATTCATAACAGTAATAAACCTGTTAGTAGAAAGGGGGTGATTGATGATAGAAAACGTAATAGTATTACAGGACAGTAGATCTCCAGGAACAGGGTTGGGCAGCTTTGGCCTAATGGTTGGGCCAGCCCTGTCTGTAATCCCATTGTGCCATATTTCTGTGTATATGAATAATCTTAAAATCATTTCAAAGTCTTATAAATTCAGCGCCTTAATTAAAACTTTACAACTATTGACACAAAGAATCCCTTCTGCCCCCCTTGCCCTTGATCTTGATTTTAGGATATACTTTTCTGTGGTGCATAGATCAGTTTTCTGCCATTTTATGTGCCCTTGAGCAATTGTTTACAATGAATGGTTGCCATGTGGAATCCAGCAATTGCAAATTCTGTGCAAATGGTGTGCTGTCTCAGTGCTACACACAGTGATTTGATGCAATTTAATCTGTCAGTATCTTGAGGAATTTAATTTACTGTACTGCAGAAATTTATTTTGGTATTTTCTCTGTGCTCCACATCAACAGCTCCATATCTACTGTTTATTTACTCTAGGAATACTGAGCTAATGAAGCAGAATTAAATTAAGCTCATTGCTTTGATTCAAATGATGCTTTGTGATGACTAATCTTACTTGCGGATTTCCAAAACCCTTGCTCTTACCGTGGATTTTTTTGGCTTCACTGTTCCTCCATTGTTCTCCATATTGTGATTCTTGGCTGTTGTCCCTTCGTAGTTAGTTCTAAATACTTAATTTGCTGGCTCCCAATTTCATGGCCCCCATATTGGCTTTTTTGGCAATGGAGTCCTGGAAGTGGCTTCTCCATATTTATCCCTCGAGCACTAGGATTACTGAGTTTAGTATATCAGCCTGAAAATGCAGCAGTAACTAAAGCTGCAGTCATACACATTGGGTCTCATTCACGAAACATGCGTTTAGTCAGATTGGATTGTTAACCATGCTCAGGAACGTTTCCATGAACATTTCGGCACCCATTATGTGTGTTTCTATTTAGAGTGCTTTATTATTTATTCCTAGTCAATTTACATAGGTACAGACTAGGGATGTATCCAAATCCGAATACTGTATTCAGGAAAGCTCTAATAATGCGATGGAAACAGATATTTCTTCTACCTGAAGTTGCTCGTTATTATTCGGATTCGGGGGAAAATGTCAGCTCCATGTCGAGTTCTCATAGCCTCTATCTAATGTTACACGGGCAGAGAGAGAGAGAGAGAGTATCTGGAACTCCGGCACATAGCAGCTGCCTTGTGACGGCGAACCTATCATAAAGCTAGCTGGCATTCAAAACCCGTTTCAGAGGGTCTTAGAAAGACGTTATGTCTACACTGCGCGGCCACACCATTTTAAAAGCAAGACAGTGCTAGGGAGATGAATTTGATTGACTTATGGTTTCATGCAGTTTTATTAAATAATGTAATGACAAAAAATGTATGTATACATGATATAAACTCATTTTATGGTATAAAACGAGAAGGAACTATTTTTTTTTGATAGAATCATTGTTTTCATAGAATTAATGACCAGAGGTTTTTGCTTAACAACTGTGCAAATAGAACTACCAACCAGAGTTTCTGCATAAAACGGTCCAAATAGAACTACCAATCAGAGTTTTGCTTGACAACAGTAAAATAATATGCCCAAACGCCTGCGGAAGAATATTTCACTTTCAGTTGATTAAATCAATTCATTTTCATTGAGTTTCGAACTGCCTACAAGCTTCCTGATGGAGCTCTGTCTCGCTACAATAGCTTCGGCCTCACTTGTTATCTAGCCTATATTAAAATTCTTGGTTTTAGGTCAGAATGGTCTCACGGCATGCTTGTTGTCCCAGCTAACTAGCTAGCTGACTATTGAATTGTCTTCAAAACAGCGGCTACTATAAATGCAGTCGTTCACAAAAATAGCAATGAAAATACGTCCCGTAGCCATGAGTTCAACGCGCAACGCCTATTCTATTGTCCAAATAAGGGACGATTCCGATTTGCGGGATGCGTAAATAAAGCTAGCAACAGTAACTAGAAATGTGATTCAGCGTTGCCATCAAAAGGGGAGTGGATGTAACAACAATTCAAAAGCGAAAGATTAATGTTGCTGTTTAAACTGCTTTAGAATTCTGGATTTTGTAGCGCATTGATTTTAGAACTGTTGAAAGGCCGAGGTGTCCCTTTACTGAGAAATGATGCCCACCCTTGGACCAATCAGAATCGAGTATTCAGCCAAGCCATGTATAATTTCCAATAACAGAACAGCCCGTTGTGTTTTTATTCCTTACATAACACCCTTAACAAAACAACGTTAACAAATCACTGCAAGCGATGACATTCCGTTTTTATCAACATTAGACATTACAAAAGGGCGCATGCCACTACACCGTCCAAAATGTAGAGTCAGGGCAAGATGAATTACCAGAGTTGCACGGAAAGGTAGCCTGCATGTAACTGTTGTGAATGTCAAACGTTGCGAGTTAATGCAAAAGCATTGCGAGGGAACGCAAAAGCAGCTAAAAAAAAGAACTAAAAATCCCCACCATGACCCTTAGGGGACTCTGTATTTTTTTTCCTTCCAGTCCAGTTTTTCCTTCCAGTCCAGGTTTTTTCTTCCAGTTCAGGTTTTTCTTTTTCTTCCAGTCCAGTTTTTTTTTCTTCCAGTCCAGGTTTTTTTTTCTTCCAGTCCAGTTTTTTTCTTCCAGTCCAGGTTTTTTTTTCTTCCAGTCCAGTTTGTTTTTCTTCCAGTCCAGGTTTTTTTCTTCCAGTCCAGTTTTTTTTTTTCTTCCAGTCCAGTTCTTTTTTCTTCCAGTCCAGGTTTTTTTTTTAACCTCGCAAAAAAGGTATTTCTCAGTAAAGGGAGACCTCGGCCTTTTAACAGTTCTAAAATCAATGCGCTACAAAATCCAGCATTCTAAAGCAGTTTAAGGGGAGGCACCACCATCAAAAACGATGATCTTGGTTCCATATGTCAATTTTGATATTTTTTGATATTTTGCTGCTATAACTTTTATAGTTTCATAAAATGAACAAACTAAAGATAAATAATTGTTATAAATAGTTAATTTAGATGATAATATAACACAATCGTCAAGTGCAAAAAGCATAAAATGAGCTTATAATAGCATCTTTTATGATTAAATGCCTCTGCGGTTTTAAAACTGACCTGGTTGAATCATATATTGTTAAAAATCTTGTTTCCTGGAATGTACTGCTAGAATGACAATATGTGGCTATTTCCTTTGCTGTCACTGTGAGGATGGAGGAAAGACAAGCAGAACTCTTCAAATTCATTGGCTACTAGCATTTGAAGGTCCCTTTAACAGCCATTTTCTCAAAACTGTATATTGCCCATAGGGTATTCAATTTATCTCAACCTTAACAATAGATACAGCTACATAATTTTACATACTGCTTCTTAAATGTTATAGCTAGGGCGTGTCAGAGACTTTTTTTTATATGTTTTGTCATTTTCATTTTATGTGGCATTTTATCTGTAAATAAAATCAGTTTGATGCTTTGAAGGCACAACAATTGCATTGCCAATGAATATTAGGTTAGAAAATACAACATTTGCCCGATTTAATGTGACTTCCGGTATAAAACACACCCACTTCCAGTATTCTATCTGAATACAGATACACAGACAGATAATTTTGTTGGTTGAACAGATACAGATACAGATAATGACGTCTCTGCGCACCCGTAGTACAGACCTCATATTTACAACAAAATATTTATCAATGCAAGTATTATGTTACTTTTTACAGTACAGTAATACAACACAGTAATATTAGACTATTGTTTTGCCCTACTTTAACTACCCATCTAAATGATCTCAAATCTTTCACTAGTTTTTGTTTTTATAACACTTTCCATTTTAATGTCATTTCAGTTTTAGTCCGGGTTTGCTAGTTTTAGTTTCGGTCTGCACATGTTTAGTTTGGGTTTGCTGGTTTTAATTTAGAAGGTCTGCACATGTTTCATGATTCCCATATAGTTTTTTTTTTTTTTTTGCTGGAACCCTTTTTTTTTAAAAGTAAGAAGTTGTTTTTTTAGTTATTTTCCAGTATCCATTATGGCCAGTATTTGATCTTACTGCACTGACTTTTAAAAACAGAAACTGTAGTTTTTTATTTCAACTCGGTCTCAGCTGTGTCTACAATAAATTATCGCTGAAATGTAAAACAAGGAAGAAATACGACACTATAATGTATGTTTGGCAAAAGGCGTTGTCTACATCATCTCATCACCCCATCATTACTGTTGTTTCATTTTATAGGTAATAGGTTATGAAGGGTAAATGAAGACACTAAATAGCATGCAATTAATGTAATTGCCATTGTCATTGGCATTAATGTCAATGTTATCAGTTGCCTAAAGTACTAACAGATAATGGATAAATTGATTGTGATTTATATGGATGAATCACATCTTAAAAATTAGAGGTAGAATGAGCAATTAAATCAGACAGAGTTATTTCTGGGTGTGAAGTCTGTTGCTCTTGTCTCTCAACACTATGACCAAAAAAGTATCAATACCAATAAAACAGATAATTATGAGGCTGAAAAATCAGAATAATTCAGACATAGGCAAAAAATTGCAGGTGTCAAAATCAACTTTTAGGTACATTGTTAGGAAACAAGTACACTTGGTGAGCTCAACAATAGCAAAAAACCTGGTAGACTGTGGAAAACCACTGTGGTGGATGACCAAAGAATGCTTTCAATTTTGAAGAAAACCCCTACATCCAACAGATCAAGAACATTCTCCAGGATGTAGGCATAGATGTGTCTATAATGAAGACTATAATGAAGAGAAGACTACACCAGCATAACCTCAGAGGTTTCCCCAGAAGATGCAAACCACTTCAGGACAGAATGGCCGGGTTAGCGTTTGCTAAACAGTACATACAAAAACCTGTATAGTTCTGGAACAAAGTGTTATGGACAGATGAGATGTGGAGAAAGAAAGGAACTGCTCATGATCCAAAGCACCCCCCATCGTTTTTGAAAAATGGTGAAGGTAGTGTTATGGCTTGGGCGTGTGTGGCTGCCATTGTAATTGGCTGACTTATTTTCATTGATCGTGCGACTGCTGATGAATTCTTAAGTATACAGAGACATCTTACCTGCTCAGATCCAACCAAATGACTCAAAACACATTGGACGGTACTTCACCAATGGCCCCAAACATACTGGTGAAAAAACCAAGGGGTTTGCAGGGCCAAAAAGTGGGATGTTCTTGACTGGCCTGACTGGTCAGCCACCCATCCTGAACAAGTGTTTCACTTACTGAAGCCAAGGATGAAGGCAAAACCCTCCCAGTAAAACACAGGAGCAGAAGATGACTGCAGTACAGACCTGGCAGAGCATCACCAGGGAACATACTCAGCATCTGGTGATGTCTATGAGTCACAGATTTCAGGCAGTCATCAAAGGCAAAGGATTTGCAACCAATACAACTTTAACATTATGTTCATTTGTCCAAGTACTTTTGTTCCCCATAAAATGGGGGATAGTGTCTAAAAAGGGCTGAAATTCCTACATGGATCACTGGATATGGATGTAAATTCCCGTAAATTAAAGTTGACACTTTAACCTCATATTCATTGTTTCATTTCAAATCCAATGTGCTGGAGTACAGAGGCAAAACAACAAAGATTGTGTCACTGTCTAAATACGTATGGGCTGCACTATGTGTATGTATGTGTGTGCGCGCATGTGTGTGTGTGTTTGTGCGTGTGTGTGTGTGTGTGTTTGTGCGTGTGTGAGAGAGAGAGAGAGAGAGAGAGAGACTACACACATTGGCTTTAGTACAGTTGGCCGAATGGACCCAGCCATTCATCCTAGTTGAACAACATATGTTTAAATCAAGGGGCCAAAACCATCCTTCCTTTTGAAGCTCACTTCCTGGTCTTGGTGAGAGAGGTTGCTCCCTAGTGCCAGTATACTGTAGGTCGTTCAGTGACCCAGTTCTTTGACGCATAAGTCAATTATATCAATTCAGTCAAAATACAATGTCAATCATTTTTTTCCCACAAGAACATGCCATTGCAATAGGTGTTTTTCTTTATCTAATTTCTCCCTGTGTGCTGATTTGTTAAGTGATTGTATCATTTGGACATTATTTAATTATTTTGTGGGCCATGCAGAGACAGTCACTGCGGGTCACTCGGGGGCGGGGCACTGTCTCATGCACTTAGTAATGGCCCCGGACTATCCATCACACTGTGTCCAGACCCGGCCCAGACTTCATGACCATATAAGGGTCCCCCCTTTCCCTACTGTGCAGTCTCAAGCTCCAATTTGTACAACATGGCAGCCCAAAAACTGCACTCACGCGGCTTCAAAATGCTTTTCACTAGATTGTCAATGGGTGACGTCACAGTCACTTTCTCCACATTTTTTTTACGCTGAGTACCTTAAATCTAACTGCATAAGTGATTGCATATGTGTAAAGGCTATAGACACACAGCATTTTTCCCGCAGCATTTGAAGGAGTTTTTAATTGGCAGTTTCAAACATTATGCGTAATTAGAAGCTAAATCGCTTGTTGCCGGCTTTTATCATTAAAGCTGCACATAATGTCCTTTAGGAGATCTGGCCCATAGTACCATACCTCGACTGCAGCTTCATGGTTCAAGCCCTGGGGTACAGCCTGTCCCTTTTCTGATAAAATGTGGTGGCCGACTCCAGACCTAATTTTATACCCTTGTCTTGTTCCGACCAAAACAGTTTGTGCCAGCCCACGCGGATCCCACAGATCACTGTTTCTCGAACTCCCGGGACTCCTGTTCCAGGTTGGGTTAAAGACAAGATTGTGTAGAACCTAATTGTTCAGATTTCCGCTAAGTGCTCAGTCGAAAGCAGATGAAAGATGACGGGGGCCACGGGCAAACAAAGCCGGTATCCATTCTTCCGTCTGACCAATACAAAGTCAAGTAATGCCTGCCGGCTATGAGGAAGCATACGAATGGCTCGTAACGCTGGTAGATTTGTCACGCAGAGCAGACAAAGTGTGCGTGATGTGAATGCTAACTCTGCCTGAAGAGCAGTGTCTGGCAGTCTCCCATGTTAGCGGGCTTTTTTTTTGGCAGGAGCACATTGGCTGCGTTTAGCTAAATGATGAGTGGTGTTCAGCTCCTGTACCTGCCCACACAGTCACGCCCCCAGCGAGGCCAGGCCTCTGAGAGCACTCTGGGCTTAAGACGGTACCCAATGAGAGGAAAAGAAATCACATTTAGCGCTGATAAATAAATTACTACAGTTATACATTATGGATTGCATGAATTTTTAATGCGGAGTGGCCGATTTATAATCCATCAGGCCCGTTCACTGCAGAACTGATCGGGAACTAATAAATAAATGACAGAGGCCTCGTATTAAACTAATCCTTCATTTCACGCACCTGGAATTCAAATGAGGTGGAACTGACGATTTCACGTGGAAGAGCAGGGCGTGCAGTGGGGGTTCAGGTGGGGTTGAGGCTGCGGGAACGAGGGGTCTTTTTATTGGGTTCTTGTGTCTCATAAAGAGCTTCAACTTGCCTGCTGAGTTGAATACCTGCACATAATTAGATGGAAGCGGAGACATTATTGCCCTTACCTGCTCTCGGGCAATAACACTTACAGAGAAAATGATACTGATCCATTTATCTGATGGGTATTTCCATATTGTACCCTCCAGTGTGGGATACCGGACATCATAATAATAATAATAATAATAATAATAATATAAATCTTACCACATTTCTTCTTATACAGATGCTTGTTGAGTTTTAAAATGCACCACCCAACTTCTCATTACATTGACTAAACATTGTGTATTAATCTATAAGGGGTGGATCTAACAAAGATTATGTGATAAAATGAAGGTGAAGAAAGTGCAATGGAATTGATAAATCTGAAGTTAAATAATAAACATTTAGTGAATAAAAGTTCATGTGATTTCATATAAACATAATAAAATAGGCTTGATTTGATGCGAACCCATTTTTGTTGTGGACCTGCATTGTTATTCCCGTTTAACGTTGAACGTGCACACTGCTTGGCCATTTAGCCTGCGCATTCAGTCTATAAAAAAGCCACGCCCACTGAATTTGATCAGTTTTCTGCACTTAAAATACATTTCAAGAAGGTAAATTAAGGAATTTTATGTAGCCTAATAGCGGAACAATATAGGTACTACATTGTCTAAATGGTTTAATGACCAATTCTGTGCAGTTCATCCATATCTGCATTTAATTCATTTTGTGTACCTTATTCCCATTAATATCATTACATCTTTTATTGCACATGCTTTTATAAAATAAAACAAATTAAACTAATTAGAGGGCAAGATAGTGCAGAGTTATAGTCTTTCTTTGTGTCCTATATAAAAGTGGTTTTGTTAGATTGCACTGGACAAGGGTCTCATGCTTTAAGATTGTGTCAAGATATCTTCTTATCTTTCAAATAATTGTTTTAATGCCTGCAGTTGAACTTCATTGCTATGGCCCCATCTTACCTTTATAAGGAAGAAAAGTTGTGAAAGCAGGAAGCAATTATTTTACTGTCTTTGACCAGACTACAGCCCATGATATATTTTATTCTCAAGGAGAGCTAATCAATAAGTCGAGAGAGGAGAGAACTTTTTATCTGTTGTGGCAGTATACTTTCCTTCAAAGAACATTAAACAGCTGTTCTTTTTTATTGTTTTTTTTTTTGTTTTTTGTTTTTTTTGTTGAAAGATCAAAGATGTGAAGAGCCATGAGCATTTTTAAGTAACTGAGAGGCATACAACAGACAAGGAAAATGCTCTGTGAAATCACTTGTTTGGTTCAGCCCCTCAATTGGTATTTTAATGAGCTGCAGTACTGCTACAAGGTTTGAAAGTGCGCTCTGGTTTTACAGGAGCTAATTGAATCGGGCAGCCTCCTGAACATGCAGTACATAATTCACACGATTGCTATTCACACTACATAGTGTCTGTTTTTCATTTGTTTTTACATAATGCACTTGCTGGGATTTTGAACTTATGTGACCTTTTTGAAAATAAAGTCAAATCAAACAAGCAGTAATCAGAATGAACCGCAAATCATGTTCAGTTGGATTCAGTGAAGTTGTGGAGATAATGATAAGCTAATATGTGAAAACATGAATTATTCCTCAATTATTCATTAAAATAGCCAGTTAAGTTTAGTCAGAGGGTGTGTATGCGTGTGTGTGCACTTGCGTGTGTGTGTGAGTGTGTGTGTGCACGTGTGTGTGCATGTGAAAATAGCACGCACTATGCTTCTCCTCACTTGGGTCTGACAGCAAACTATAATTTTTTATTGAATAACTTTTGGAATTCACAAATTGGAAGCTTCAGTGACTTGACAAGTGACTCTTCGTTCAAGAAATACTGACTTTTCTGCTGGTTAACGTTGCTTGTCTGCTTCTTACAACGTGAGAAGGCAAGAGGTGTCTGTGGAAATGCAATTTTGTTGAGAAAGTGATTTTAAAAAATCTATATAAAAATCTAAAAGTTTTGTTATTTTTTGCTTTGTATCAGCAGCAGTTGATTTCTGCCTTTTACCACAACTGATCTGAAATCAGCAGAAATGGGGCTTGCTTCCAGAGAGAGGCTTCTGCAGTCAGGGCACTGAGTTGTTTGGCCTGTAGAATAGAAATGCATCACCGCATGTGCCAAGCATGCCCTCTCCATAACTGTACATCCTGTGAAATGCATTCTTTTTAGTGATTACAAATTCATGTTTGGTCATGCAATGCTCATGGCAGGCTAGAGAAGAAGAGAAATAAAGCAAAATAGCAATGACCTCCATGGTTTTATCACCTAGCTGGATGCTCTTTTTCACTATGACTGCCCAAGAGCAGTCCCCAGGGCCCAGAGAACTGCCATTCACTACTGTCACCTGCAGTACCATCCCACAATGCTGCGTGTCCACCTTGGTTTTCATTCAGATCCAGGAAAAATAATAGTGGTTTAATTTATTTATCCATTTACTGTGCGGAAGACTTTAACATCCTGGTCAGCCTCTCTGAATCTTTGACCCCATCTTCATAGTTTGGACCGCATTCTCACACAGGCCACTTTGGTCTGTGTTTACTAGGCATTTACAGGAGGCTTTGATTCATGTGTATGGCACATTTGCATTTACAATGGAGCTTATATCTCAAGCAAAACTTGCACATTGGTGTCTAACTGCAGCAGTCTTTGAAACATCTCTGCTTTAAAGGGAATCTAATTCGTTCTCCATGCCGATCATGTAATTCTGTATGAATTTTGGGGTTGGAAGAGCCCGATATTGACTAATATGGAATAACATTCACTTTGATATCACTCAGATATATATATATATATATTTTTATTTTATTTTTATTTTTTTACTTCAGTTTATTATAGTATCATAAGAGGATGGAAGAAATCAAGCTGGTCAATGCTGGTACCTTCTGTTGGATTGAGGGCTTTCACAGCTGCACTGCAGTGAAGGCTTTGAAAAGCAGTAACAACAGAGGAACAATGTGTGGTCAGTCCCTTTTCCATTCCAGACTAATGCATCATTTGCGTGAAGCGAGCCCTTATTAGTGAGATAAAGGAGGATGACAAAGGACAACCCCCTGGCCGAATGACAGATAAATATCAAGCAAAATCTATAATTTCTTTGATCCAGTTCTTTGTTTTATCACTTAGCCTGCTGTTTTAATTAAAGATTTGTCATGATCTGCCAGCCTGAATTAAACAATAGCTCTTTGATTTAGTCTACAATGCAGCCACTTCATAACAATGATGAAAGGCCCACAGTCAGCGTGGCCCTCATTTTGTCCACGCTTTCCTTTTTAATTTTGGAGATTCCAAGGTAATATTTTAAAGAAAGAAATACTTCAGGCCAGAGAAGATACGGCCAAATTGAAAGGAGCTCAGGCCAAGGGTTGTTGTCCTGTTTTACAGCGCAGAAGACATCGCTGTCTAAAAGCAATGCAGCCTGCAGTGCTGGTCTGCTAGTCATGCTGAGAAGATGACCTTTAAAAGTGGTCTCTATCAAAGACCACCGCTCATTCATTTTGCACATTACAGAGACCAATTTATGTATTGTAAATTACTTCTAATTGAGACATCATGCAGTCCCTTGTTTTGATGCATATTCAACACAAGTGTGCACTCAAGACAATAGTGCCTGCAAAAAAGGCACAGACATTTGTGCTTGTTTAATCCATGCAGCTCTGTCAGGAAGACAAAAGAAGTATATTTATGGAAATGAGGAGAGAGAGCACCACAGCAAGTGGTTTCACAGTAGCATTACTCATTTCTGGTGCGTTTTGTCAGGGGTTTACAGCAGCCCTGTGCTTTCTGTGAACATCAGAAGATGCAAATAGACTGTACTCAGCATCTCCTACACTGGTCGCTTCCTTCCCCCTCACACACACAGACACGCACATACACACTCATATACACACACATGCATGTGCACCCAAATATGCACACACAGTCATACACACGCACATGCGTGTGCACACACAGTCTCACATGCACACACACACATAAACAACCACACACGCACGCACACACACACTCATATGCACACACACGCATGTGCACCCAAACATGCACAGTCATACACATGCACATGCGTGTGCACACACAAACGTGCACACACAGTATAACATGCACACACACATACGTAAACAACCACACACACACACACACACGCACACACACACACAAACATGTACGCTCACATACATACACACACACACGCATGTGCCCACACACACACATACACACTGGAGAGATGAAACCCATCATGGTTTTTTAAATTTTTTATCTCAGCCTGGGCAATCACGAGGGCAGTGGAGGGCTTGGTTGGCCGAGGCTAAATGAATGATTGCGAGCCCCTGGATATTGCCTTTTTAATCCTCAGGGTCCTCAGAGCAGAGACTGTGTAAATAGGGCACAGAAATGCAAGGGAAAGTGTACAGAGGGGAAGTTGAAGGTTAAAGAAACACATCCTGCTTTCTGGCTGCAGAGGCACTCGTAATAGTTTGCTCGGAGGGGTGGAGATAGGACGGGATGGACCAGCGGACCACTTAATGACAGAATAAGTGAATTTAAATGAGATATTTAAAGGCGAGCTTCACGCCGAGCTGCCCGACACGTCACTGAAGGAAGGTCGGCATCTCCCCTCGCTAGGCCCACAGCTAATGTTCCAGGATGAATAATGATAACAATAACTTCTGTAGCCGGGTGTTAAATTGTCAATGAAGAGGTAGTTATTGAAGCACCTCTGACAGCCCCGTCCCCCAACACACACACACACACACACACACACACGCATATACATTCTCACACACACGCGCACACTCGCCTACACACACACACACACACACGCCTACACACACACAAATACTCAGTGTACCCATGCAGATTTAAATCTGTTTTCTCTGCATATAATCAATACCAAAATATTATGACAAGGAGACTACTACAGCCTTGTGTGACCCCAGCAGTTTAGGAGGTATATATAAACCAGGATTCTCAAACTCCAGGCCTAGGGTCACTGTCTCTGCTGGTTTTGGTTATTTCCCCAATCCCTCCAATCAGCAGCAAATTTAGGTCTTAGAAACAAGGTGTGCAGACTCTTTAGCCAATCAATGGCTTAAATTAAGTGCTTAAGTACAGGAACACATCCAAAACCAGCGGACACCATTGCCCCTCAGGATTTCAGTTCCAGATCCCTGATATAGACCATTGTTTGTCATTGCTGGTGTGTATTTTAGAAGTGCAAAGCACTCTTGTTGACAAAATTATTTTCTTCTTATGCATATCCTCTGTCAATTCACTAGGGCACTCGCTCACATATGTCAAACACCACTTCATTTTACTCTGCAGTTCAGTAGAAGAGCTGTGTCACAAATCTAGTGCAGACCCAATCAACACTGGAGACTCTGTTAAGCAGGGAAGCCTTACTAGCACTGTTGTAAGTTATCTGTTACCATATCGGATTCCTGGCTACAATTTTCTTATTTATTTTACTGGTATTGTGATATGTTGATATTCATAATCATTAATTGTTGTTGAAGTATAACTACAGACAAACAGCTGATGGTTCCTTAAGAATCTTTGATAAAATTATGATGTTCAGGATCAGAGGAGTAAAACCATTTATTTGCATAACATTTCCAATCACGTATTTTATTTGACATAATATAAGGTGAAAAACTGATCACTTTGACCTGTGTACCTGAATGTGAATGAAAGCAATTTTTATAAACATAGTCCTTGGCCATTTATTTTTAACATAAACAGTTAATATATATGCATGCAATTTGTGTTGGGTTTAATTCATTAAGGACACGCAATTACAATACATTTGCATAATGGTCATTGCTTTTTGGAAGCTAACCTTGTTTTATCAGCTGTACATTTCCAGTCTGTTATGAACCAGGTAGTGTGTGTTAGATTAAATATATGGAAATTATGTTATTAATTACCTCAGTGTAAATACAGTAAATTAATTAAATGACAGGTTTAATGTTTTATATGTCCTTTATTTTATATTAAGTTTCAGACAAATCAAGTTTATCAGTTGTTTTGCATAAACATACCAATTGAGCTTTTTTCTGAATTGCATGATGACTGAATGATAAAAAATAATTGAACAATTGACAAATAAAAATCGTATCAGTTTAACGACATTAAAACGGCAATAAAAGGATTCAAAATGGTCTACTGAGTATTGCTTTCAGCTTTTATCATTTTACAGTCACATTATAAATGAGACAGTGTAGGATTTTAGTGTTCACTCTTTGCCTAAACTACTCTCAATTCCTTGTTTTGAGGTATTCTTCCAGATGTTGAGCCATTCTGAGGTAGCAGGTGTTGGAGGTCAGCATTATGAAGAGTTGTGTGAAGAGACAAGTGTTCCCAGAGGGCATTGTCAGTCTAAATATTGGACAGAAGGGCAGCTCATGCATCAACACCTATAATATATATTATGAACTATTCCCATGTCTGTCATTATGGTCTTTTGAATAATAAAGAGTGACTGGTTCAGCACATAATGTAGTGTTAATATTCAGCAATATTCAGTTAATATTCAGTGAATGATTCAGCAAATAATACAATGCATACTGTTTTAAATGAATAATGTGTTGCATTCTATTAAAGTATGTCATCTCAAGAAAAGCACAATATACACTGTGTGTGCATGCATGCATGCGTTTGTGCATGCACACTTGTGCAAGCACACACATGCAACCGTGTGTTTGTGCAATTGTGTAAAATGGACAGGAGAGGCCAAAGTGATTAAACTTTTGTGGCACATTCTGGAGTTTAGTGTTGTGGTACTTCGCAATAAGCTGGTTGTGGTACCAAACTGAGTTGATCTTTACAGTTTTGCTCAAATCAATCACCCTACATAACCTGTTCTTGAGACCATTCTATCTCACAGCCAGAATCTGTGAAGAGGTTCAGAGAGTGAGTGTTTTCCTCGCAGTATATTCTCTTCAGAGTCCAAGCACCTGCAAATTACTCACCCATCCCAGTACTCAAAAATATTGATGAATACATAGAAGCTTAGCACCACTGTACAATACTATGCTCTGTCACACAGTGGAACAAAAAACTATAAAGATCAAAATATGCAAATGTCTCTAAGTTCAAATAATGGATGCAGTTGCATCAAAACAATAATTAACACTACTGTAGCTTGTCGTTTAAAACTATATATATATATATTTTTTTTTTAAAAGATGTCAGTGCTTTTATGAAAAAAGGGGGGGAAACCATGGAGAGGTCATCACAGATTTCAGTTGTACTGACTGTGAAAGAACCATGGTGGTCCTTCAAGAAAACTACCATAGTTTTCTGGAAGAACTATAAGTCATGATGATAATACTGTAAAGTGAGATAGCGTGAGAACCCATATGCGTATGCTTTAGAATACACATAAGAATATTTTTGCAACAGGAATACTGGCATGAGTAAGAACATAGCTTTATGCCAGCATGACCCTTGATGTTGTGGCTCAGGCAGCATGGAGGTGATCTCTGTTGACTCTCTGTGCTCCCCGTTAGGCATGGCTGAAAACCATCTCCACACGCACGCCGTCTTTGTCCCTGAAGTGCGAACACTGTTCCGTCTCATGCTTTTAAAGACACATTGAAAGTCATTTTCACTCGCCAGTGCGCTCGCTTTAAGCCTCATGACTTATTTAGGGTTGTGTGATTGTTGTGTTTGTTTACAGGGCTGTGTTTTTCGACATTCAGAGCGCGACAGCGGTTATGAATGGCACTGTCTTTGTTTTCCTCTTGGGCTGCAGACGCAACAAGGTCGGGGCTCCTCCTCCAATGGGAGGCTAATATGAGCACGAGGCGCATGCGCAGGTCAGATGCGTGATGTGAAATCATTAACGCCCACACCCGAACTGGAGAGGACTGAATTGATTTGAAATGCATTTGTTCCTCATTTTATATGAAACCGGGTAAAATTTGGACCCTGTTTTCGCAGTACACAACTATCAAACTGCCAATTCTGTGTCCATCCAATCACCTTGCTCCTCATTACATGGCAATTCCTCTTCTGCCACTTCTTCATGGGATTTTTTTGTTTTAGCTGTTCTTCTTTAAGCTTTTTACTACAAGTGACAGAAATTTCCTGCCTCGATAACACGTGTGAATAACAAGCTGTAAATATTAATATATGGTCTTTATATTAAATGACATAAGATTATATAAATATTGGTTGTGCAACTTGTGTTCATTTTTTTTACACAGACACAGATTGTCTCTGCTGAATAGAAATTATTTACCAATAAGAATGCAATGACCTTATTATTTTGCGTGTGCATATGGCGTGTGTGTGTGTGTGTGTGTGTGTGTGTGTTTGTTTGTGTGTGTGTGGGTGTGTGCCTGTGCTGCTGGAGGGAGGAGGGCTTACTACCCATAAATCTATAGAAATGTCTGCTGTAATCACTTGCTGTGTGGTTTATGTCCTTCATCTGTCGTTGTCTCTTGCCTGCCCTTTTCTCAGCTTGACAACCTTTCTGTTTGTCTTTGCCTTCTGCAACATCAATTTATCTAAAGCACCTGATATTCTCTGTTCTGAAAGTGTGCTATCTATTATTTATCAGAGTCTCTGAGTGGTGAAAAGTCCTGATTTAGATTTATACATGAAAATGAAATAAAGATAAATGTGGGAAATGGAAGCTTGTCCTTCCTTTGTTCTTATTCGCATTTGATCTTGGGAATAGCCATAGAAATGAGGTAATGTAGTGGGATAAACGGGGTCCCAGTTAGGGACTGTGGTGCACTGAGGGCACCTGCTGAGTCTGTAACACCATCTGCCACCTTCGACACTGACCTCATACCACCCAATGCATGAAACTTCTCGCTCTCTAGCAAAGCCACAGACACTCTCGCACGCAAACCTTGCTGGCAACACAGTAAACCTCTCCCATCTCGTTAAAAAATAATAATTTCAAGACATGCCCTAACCGAATGGCTTATGAACGGTATTGCGCAGATGGAATGAGTAAATGTAACCCCTAACCAATATTTTGAATAAATCCACTTTGTCGTTCACGATTTCATGAAAACAAAACAAAGCATGTCCAGCAAAAAAAAGTATTTTTTGGCACGATTGTCCCTGCCTTCTTTCCAAAGCTCAATATCTGTGGCTGCAGTCACATGTCTCCCATTGTGCTTCTGCATTATACATGACTCCAACTTTCTTTAGAAGGCATTGAAAGAGCAGGGCATGATGGAGCAGGGGAGCCAGAAGAGAGAGCAGCTGAGGGGGGGCATCAGAGTGACTCCCTAACTGATTACTGCATAACTCCTCTTGCTTCACCTTGAATAATGGATGGCAAGTAGGGCACTGTAAATACAGAGTTGGAAGAGGGATCTGAATTAGATTTTTTATTTTTAGTTTATGCTTGTCATTTTTGTTATGCCCCATTCTTGTAATGCTTGCAGGTGATTCATAAAGACCCTGTTGCTGCTTGTAGCTATAGGGTGTTGTCGGGTGCCAGGTAGGGGATTTACGGACTGACAAATAAGGCTTTCCAACGTTTACAAAGATATTGTTTAAATCTATTAAAACAATAAATTGTCTCAGGGTTACAATACAGCCAAGAGGTTAGAAAATAAATCAACTTTCACCAAATTTCAAAAAACTTTTTTTTTGCCTTGTGGGAGGGAGAAAAATAAAATTATAATGCTCCCATATTTTAGAATTATTTGGGAATTACCAGATCTTCTGTCAATTTCAAAGGAGCAGAAGTAGCATAATGAATACAAAGTTCCATGTGTTTTGTTCCCTATTGTTTCTGACTGAAAAAGGAAAAGTCCCATTTTGGGGTTGCCTTCTCCTCAATTACCTCTTTCCCTCTGTCTCATTAGTTGGCTTGCAAAATTTGTGGCATTTTACGATATACCTAGAGCATCGCAATCATTCATGGGGAAAACAAGCTGTGAGAGAGGTGAAGCTGGTGCTGAATACAAAGTTCATTTTCCAGTTCAAAATTAAATGAGCACATTTAAGTTGTTGAAAAATAATGTATACAGTCACCTCAGTGGCATGTCAATACATTGCTAAATCTAAGAAATGTCCTTAAACTAGATGTAACAGGACAGAAGTGAGTACTATTTCTGTTGGATCAATTCCACATTCCTCAGTTTACTGCTGTATCAGCAGTGGTTTGACTTGAATTACGCCTAATACACACTTGTGATTAGCAACCTGGCTGGAGGAATATTTGCCTTATTGTCAACCAATCACAGATTAAGACACATCTGTCTTTATGTCCCCCCATAGGTCAATAACACAGTTATTCTGAGGCTTCCAAGAGAAAGAGGGGGAAATATATCTGATTTCTGACATCAGCAAGTCAACTCCTTATTGATGTTGGTGAACACCTCACCCACAGCCTTCTTTTTAACATTCTGAGTAAATAGCAGGTGCTGTCCTGATTGGCCATATGGAACTCATTCTCCCCTGATAGACAAGTTTCAGGAATTTTAAACAGGTGAAATGTACAGAGATTATTGACTTCTTCTGTCCCTATTACACAGGAGATTGATCTAGTGATGTCTGTATAAAATATACAAAAAAGATACTTTTTTGTCAATTGACAAAGCTCTTAGCAGATCTATTTCTTTGTTTAGTAAATAGCAGACATGTGTAAACCCAAGCCATTTGTTTCATATTCGTGGTCTCCTGGTATTTTTGTCAGCTCACGTCAGTGCACAGGTCTGACATGCTTGTTTGAAAGGTAGGCCTTGCTGAATGACGACATTAAAAATGGTGTTTCGTCTGGCATGACATTCCCCAGGCAAACGGTCATAGCTTGCCCTTCCTGCGTGGATGCCGTGGAATACGTCTTGTTCATGGCCAACCTGCGTTGAACAGCGCAATCTGTCTCTGCGCATCCCTTGAAATTTCTGGTCGGAGACCTTAGGAGGTGGAAAAAAAAAACACGACGTGGTTCACAATGAGCCTTTCTTCCCTGTCTGCAGACGTGCAACACATAAAGCGGAGAGACATTGTTCTGAAGAGGGAGCTGGGAGAGGGGGCCTTCGGGAAGGTTTTCCTGGCAGAGTGCTATAACCTCAGCCCCACCAAGGACAAGATGCTGGTAGCTGTCAAGGTAAGAGATGATCTCTCCATTACGGCTCCCACCTGATATCTGGTTACGGCTCCCTGACACGGGGCAGGCTGTCTGAGTACTGTTAAACCTGATCCTTAAAGGCACTGGAAACCAGTATGCATCTTGCAGTACCCAAGACACAAAGGATTTGTAACTTACAATCGATGTAGATATGAGGATTTTATCCTGGGAGATTGTATATCAAAAACTAATGACCGAATCTTAGACTTTATCATACTAAGTCTAATCTTCGCCAAAGGATGTCTCTACAGGAGAAAAAAGAAAAAAAGAATCTCCTTCCCTACAATGCCCAGGAAGTGATTTGTAAATGGAAAAATGCAGTAGATACTGGAAATCACATATGGTCCAGTGAGTCATCATTAATCACCTTTGGTTCACACACAATTTCAGTAAATACTTGTCAGAATCAATACACATATCACATGACAAGAATAAAACCAGTTTATCACTGTGACGAATATCAGCAGAAGCCCACTTTCCCACAGAGCTTCAGCCAGGTGGACCTCAACAGTTAGTGTGAGTCTGATCCCGAAGCCTGCAGAGTAACCAGTTTTATGACTGTGACAGATATATTGTGGCACTTTATTCATTCCCTTAGTGGCCAGAATAACATAGCATTTAGCACAGCATAGCATTTTTACACATTTAAGTCCAGTAGAACCTAAAAATGGGAGGACACTGTTAAATGAATCCCATACCACTGCTTGCTTATCCTTCAGTGGTGTAGCAGAGGTCACTTTGCTCACAAACCAGCAGCCATCTAAAGAATAGCCTGTTCTGAAGTGGTTTTCACAAGGAGATGTTGGCTTCTATTCAGCTTTATAATGATATCAGTGATGTTTTTTTCCATTTCTATCGCACTGTTCATTTTACAGTCGCATACAACTGTGAAGTTGAGTACAGTTATGAATTCATTAAAGTGCAACAAAGTAATAAAAAACAGCAACCACTAAAACTGAAAGGAAAGGAACAGAACCCCCCCCCCCCCCCCAACCAATATAAATAAATAAAGAAATAAATACATTTTTAATGTTCCAGATACTTTTTCTTACCAAGATTTATAAATTATTTGTTGACCACAAATTTAATGTGAGTCCTTTCAGTCAGTAAGGACTTAACACAAATAATAAACACCAACTTTATTAATTTTGTGAACATGTATTGATAAAATCTCATTCAATAACATATTCAATAACAAAGTCTATACTCCTAGATCAATTAGATCAATCAATGAGTTATTGATATGATGTACATGATAATACTTGGATAATATACAGTATAACTATTAGTCTGTGTTTTAAAATTAGTCTCATATATGGCAGTAATACAATGCAATATCATACAACACAAACCAAATATATCAGTATGTTATATAGTTATTACAACAATATGTTGTCATATTTCATACCAGTGAATAATTGCTGGTTGTTGAAGTGTTGAAAAGTTGATGTGTTTACTTACTCGAAGGATAACCAGAACAGGATAGCCCTTACAGCTTTGCTGCTCCAACTTTGCTGCCTCAGTGGTGAAATTCCCCTGGAGACTGCACAAGGGACTAAAATTGTATGGTTTGTCTTTGAGTTGGTTTGCACCCGTAACTTCTCAGAATGTGAAAACAAGTTATCATTTTCTGGATGGCCCGCAGGACTCTGCACAGTTTCTAAGGCATTGAGTGGCTGGTACAGCAGTACACTCTTGGAACAAGTGAGATAAGTCCTTTTCATGCCTATGGCAGTGAGAGACTGGTGCAGCTGAACTTTCTCAGAACACTCAAGGGAAGTTCTTTTCACTGGAGTGGATGCAGACATTCAGCTTAGGATTCAGGGCACTTCTGTGTAATGTTTAGGTCTTGTCTTTTTACCCAAAATCAAAGGGTACTAAAATCCACACCAACGCCTTGACCATTAGGAATATAAATGTGTGATATTCAGCAGTGTCCTGGAGCAGACTATCCATCAACATTACTTGTGAGCCTGGAAAATTTGGTTTTGCGTTTGTGACCCCTTTTTACTTTTTATGTTTATCGCTGGTCGGTTGGAGATGCTCCTGTGAAACTGAAGCATTGCCACTTCCTTCCACATGCATACGGCTAATATCAATGGACAAACAAGCACAAGGATTGAATGAGCATAACAGATTTTGTGGCCTCTTAGCAATTTGCCACTAGCAACGTACATATTACAAGCCCTCTCTCAGAACTGCTCCTTGCTCCAGTAGGACCTTCTTTCCCATGGGGTAAATCATGTTGTTCTGATGAGGGCCCATCCTTTGTTGTAACAATAGAAAGGTAAATCATTTGCTGCTACAAGATAGAGATACAGCTGCCTGCTGGTTAGTTGTTGCTCAACATAAACAAATCTGTTTGTCCAAAACCAAAAATGTTTTACTTTTATAATTGTAGCAATGTCAACACAGTGTATGATCACATACTGCTGTGACATCTGGTCAGGTAATTCATTTTCAACCAATTTCTCAATGAATATTTCAGATATAATCTAGAGATAGTGGCTAAAAAGGTGGACACACTTGGGTAAGTGAGGAACACAAAGTATATTTGAAGAGGTTGCCTCCATGCAGATGTGGTTCCTGAGCTAATTTACCATTTACCATCCCAGCATACTCAGGGTTGTGTACAAACATGCTGATCACCTATAATTATGGTTAGCATGACTAAAATCCAAGACCTTGATGACTTTGAAGGATGGGTAATTATTGGGGCAGTTCAATTTGCTGATATTTCACCAGGAACAGTCTCTAAGGTGATGTTGGTAAGGAACTCTGATGACATCATCCAAAATGGGCATCTATGCTTGGAAGTGCATACTCCTAAATTATAAATGTATGTGCATTAGTTTGAGATGCAATTCTTAAAAAGTCTAAATTAATTGACTGCAAATTTCAATCATGAGCTGAGAGCTTCATCGAGTGCTCTAGATAGCAGGATACCATAGTCAGGTTGCAGGGCACAAACCACTTTTTATACCTGCCAATGCAAGGTTGCCAGTACAGTGGTGCAAAGAGTTCAGACAATGGACTACCGAGAAACATCTTAAACCATTATAACACCAATTTTTTTCTGACTTCTTGGCACTTCTTAAAGATTGAACCTTAGTTAGAGCCTAGAGCAAAGAGGTAGGACAGTAATGTTTCTGTCCTTTCCTAATTATTGCTCTTTGTGAAAAATGTTTCTCAGCAGTAAATGTATGGGCAATGTTTCTATTTTTATACTTACCTCTGAATTTGTGGTACTGTATTTGCAGTATGCTGATATTTGACTTTAGACTCACCACTTTTGTGTTACGGTGACATTTTAATTTAGTCCTGTGTTACCCTCAAAGGTGGCAGACAGAGCAGTGGCACAAATACAACAGTGTTATTTTTTCATTTTCACTTGGTAACAGGAAATAGCTTCCAGGAAGTGGAGACATTGCATAAAGGGCATGTGTTTTGTAGATATCCTTTTCTTTGGTTGAATAATGGTCACAATTATTCAACTTGATATTTTCAATGAGAGGGTATTTCGTATACCTTATATTACAACAGAGTACCACAATTATTATTGTTTGGAATCCCAAAAAGCTCTTCTTTATGTAAATCAGGCAGCTATCCATGAACATGAGATATTTCATTGAATCAGAATTATATTGTATTGTATTGTATTGTATTATATTATATTATATTACATTACATTACATTACATTACATTACATTACATTATATTAAAAAACTCACAGCAATGTTAAAATATATGGGTACATATAAGGATTGTGTCACCCTAATCTACTGTCCTACCACACCAGTCATATGTATTATCCCTTATATGTTATGCTGTCCTTCCCAGGAATATCCTTTATAATAGCTGACATTTGAAATAACTACAGTGCACATCTAAGAGCTTGAGGCTTGAGATCTTGTTCTGGCGGTGAACAGCCATCACAAGGCTCTAATGAAAGAGAGGTGCTGCTGGAATGAAGTCACCCAGAAAGCAAAGCACAGATAATGGCAGCAATAAATATGTGCAGGTGGGTGAGGGGTGAGGGGGAAGGGGTGTGTGTGTGTGGCATATTTATCACTGCGCTTGTCCCTTCCCATCACTCCTCATCAAGTCCCACATCTGTGGAACGGTGTTAGCGATGATCGCCTGGAACAGTGGCACTATGACCACAGGAGGATTCTGCCTGGACAGCCTCCCTCATGTGTGAAAGGCATGTTCGATCATTGAGGAGGATGTACTACAGAGGATTTCATAAAGACAAATGAAGGCACAATAGGATGCTACTTTTTTTCTGTTCTTTTATCAGCAAATACAAACTCAGCTGATATTTCTAGGGCAAAATAATGCAGTTCGGCCACTCCGATAGAAGCCTTTTTCTTTTTTCTTTTTTTTTTACATATTTATGTCGCTTGTTTGCTCACAGTGGTTGAAAGCCGTAGTCCATTCACAGAGCGACATGTTCACACGCCCCGGCTCTCTCCCAGGATTCACTGGGGTGCCAATGGGCCTGTATGTTCTGTACAGGTGGGGCTCGAGGGACGCGGCTTAGAACGGCACGGGACTAATAAAGAATCCCAGATAGGGACGAGCGCCTTGCCATCTGTGTGCTGGAGCCACCATCCATCTAAATATCCCTCCACTTGCAATATAAAGTCAGCCAGGGATTTCTAATTAAAATTAAATTGTACCATGTGTCGCTAAAACTCAATTATAAAGTAATCAGAGGAATCTTTCCTCTGAAAGAGACAGTCCCGGGCCATTGTGGAACTTGCGGAGCAGAGCTTTGGGATTAGGGTGTAATTCTCATTGCACCTGGAACTTTTCTTGGATACCGAGTGAACCCTTTCCCTTGATTTGTGTGGCAGACTCGAACCCCATAAATATAATGGTGTGGGCTTTTGAATGTTGCCGTTGTCATGTCTGGTTTTGCAATGTTAGTCAAATTGTTTTCATCTAAAATGGGAATGAATGTAGCGCTGTTCTGTCTCTCAGCTCTGCTTCCTCTTTGAAGCGAGTGAACCGAGTAAAGTTCTCAGTGACTGGATTGAGAGCCCATTCTATGACTTCCCATGTACTGTAATATTTCTAAGGCGACGTTGTGTTCACTTACTATTATTTCACACCCCATTACATGCGTTTAACTTACACAGACTCAAAATCGTATTGACCTTCAGAACATCAGCTAATGTTTTACGGAGTTAACACACTGAAACAAATGGCATTGTAATATGAACCTATTAATTGAAAGATAACACTTTGCCTGAATATGACACCGCCTGCACCGAATTCTCTGAATTTGATTTTGTAATCGTAGACAGCTGTGCACATTTCACATTCATGAGCGTTTTCAAAATCTTCAAAAAAAACAGGAAAAAAAATCTCTAATAAACATTTCAATTTGAAGGGTAAACAACTACTTAGAATTCTTGTGTTTTTCATGGGAAAGTACCAGCCATAACTGTCCATAATGTATCTGAGAGGAAGATCATTATATTGTTTGGTTTCACTGGATCGGGAGAAATTGTAATTTCATGTGCATCTCAGCTGCTGTCAATGGGGGAAATGCAAAGCAATATTTACTTCCACGAGGTAAGCAGTGGCGTAATGGCCCCATAATTCAAGGCAAATAAGTCAGCGAACAGAGTGATGAGGGGACTAGAGCAGTTCCCTGTGTCTTCAGTCCGTAATGAAATGTCAAACTTTCTATGAGAGCTCTGTTAAAGTAAATTACGCGGCGGCTCGCTGCTGTGAAGCTGAGGCGTTACCGGGTCGTCGTGACATTCCATTTAGAATATTTTTTTTTTCTTTTTCAGCCTGTATGTATTCCAATTCAGAAGGAAAAAAAATGGCAGGAACATCTCAAATCCAGGGCCTTCAATTTATTCTATCTTTGATAAAGTAATTTACTTTTTGTATGCATCAGAATATTGCAATCACCCTGCTCTGTGGCAGATGGTAGAGTATACGAGGACAGCTAAAATAAGTATCCATTTATATTCATCCCTTGCTTTTCTTATCTGTTTTTTGACCATTTGCCCCAATCAAATATATACGGAGTATGACTCCATGATGTTTCTCCTCTTTTGTCTGATACACAAGATGCTTTCTCCAGCAGAGGCAGCATTACTTCCTCTGCTAGGCGGTTAACCGTTTCCTGTTGGTTTGGCAGACCCTGAAAGATCCAACTCTGGCTGCCAGGAAGGACTTCCAGAGGGAGGCAGAGCTTCTGACCAACCTGCAGCATGACCACATCGTGAAGTTCTATGGGGTTTGTGTTGATGGGGACCCGCTGATCATGGTCTTTGAGTACATGAAGCATGGAGACCTCAACAAATTCCTCAGGTACTGTTGAAGGAGAGAGCCAGTCATACAGTTAAAATCTGTTTTGTATTTAACCAGTATGCTGTTCATTGTGAAATGTATCAATAGGGGACATTGCCTTGATTGTACTCTGTAAGCCAAAAAAGAAATACATTTGCTATATAGCAGCCTGAGCTGGGCTAATATGTTGGTGTTAAGAATCATGAGCAGAACAATATTTTAGAGCTTTTTTAGCTGCCAAAATGAATGAATGAATGAATAAATGAAAGGATAAAACTCTTCAGTTATGATACATTACACAAAAAAGATGTTATTGCTAATTATTTCATCTATGACATTTAATATTTGAAGATCTGAGTCTGTAACTCATCCTGAATGAAAATATTTAGCAAAAATGATGAAATATTCTCATAACAGACTGCAAGATATCATCATCCACATCAAAGAATGCATAATAATGTTGGTCGCGGCTACCAATTAATCCTGTGGTAAAATAAGCCGTGCGTTAAAATGAAGGAGCCAGGAGAGTGTACTCACTCGCAGCGCGAGATGAGAGCATTTGGCATGCAAATAGGCCCTTTCTGCTCAATAACATTTGATGGTTACACCCGGAACACACTGATGGAAGAAGAGAGAGTGTGTGCCGCCGCCCGGGGTACCGGTGCAGCCAGCTTTACGGTTTGAGAACGGCAAGCGTGCCCACTTTGAGACGACAGCCAAGAGCCATTTGTGGAGCCTCTTTTGCAATCAGCGAGAGAATTTCAACTCTCCAGCAACAACGAGGAAAGCCAATCAGTACGATTCTAATCAAATGGCTTTTTAGATAATCACTAGCTACAATTATCTTAACATTTCTTGTGAACCTCTTTTATAAAACAGGAAATCCATTGACAAAGGATGTCGTATTTGTGCCCTATACTACATCGATATGTAGTTCAAAGTACTGATTCTGTTACTTTATTTTTCAATTATCCTGATTAAAAAAATTTTTATTGCCACATCAACTTAGCAGTTGCAAGGAATTTGTCTTAGTGAGGCCACAGAACATATATTATAGAAAGACGGAGACATAAAGCAAAACCCTCCCTAAGAACCCGCACATATAGTATAATAAATGCGTACACACATACACGCTTAAAACAGAATTGATCCATTTAAATTAGCACACACACGGCAATGGCATAAGTAGCTGTGTGACAGATACATTCAGATATTAATCCTATTAAACACTCCTATTTTGTAAAGTGCTGGTGCAAACTATTCACTATGCAAACTATGCAGATTGTTTCTAGGAAAATGTATGTGGAAAAATTGGCCACGTCCACAAGGAGAAATTTCCAGTGGAACCATGTGTTCTGATTGGGTGATGTTCTCTGCCCCCTTGTAGAGCTCATGGTCCTGACGCCTTGATCCTGGTGGATGGTCAGCCACTGCAGACCAATGGGGAGCTGGGTCTGTCCCAGATGCTGCAGATCGCCACACAGATTTCCTCTGGGATGCTGTACCTGGCATCCCAGCACTTTGTTCATCGTGACCTGGCTACACGCAACTGCCTAGTGGGCAATGGCCTGCTGGTGAAGATTGGAGACTTTGGAATGTCTAGAGACATCTACAGCACTGACTACTACCGGGTAAGTCTTCTTTGTCTCACTCATGATTTTAGCTGGGTGTTAGAAGAATGTGTCACTGGATTTTAGGAACACAAGGCCTCCAGTCCGTCTACAACAAAATAATTTGTCACAGGCTTCTTGGTTGCAGTTTGTGACAAGCTGTGATATACAGAACTTGAATATTTGAGTTTTAATTTTTATTTGGCCTTTGAAATGTCATATCTTCGTTTTGCAGCCACCTTTTTAAAATTTAGTTTACTGGAGATTTAAGACCGTATGAATCAAAGATACTTGCATAATAATTGTCAAGGATAAACACAATGAAGTCATAGACTTTTTTCCACTTTTTCATTGTTAAAATGTATATGCTGAAAGGTGTTTGTGGTTTGCAGTCATCAATGCTTTGGCATGCTATTAACAAAACACTATACTCTAAATAGCCTTAAACTCAATCTAATTCCAACATCACACAATCATAAATACTGGTTCATCATCATTACAATTAATACATGCTGTAAATATGCTGTTTGCAGATTACTTATTTTTTTAATGTATTTATTAAAATACTATCGCAGTCTGAAATAAATGAAGCAGTGGATAGATTTCCTCTGGGATCTGAGGGATGCATTTTTGAATGCAAGCATTCCACTTGTAACTGCTGACAATCCTAAATTGCATATATTTTTTACATAATGTAAGAAAGGGTGAAATTGTTCCTTCTGGAACAACCTCAGCAGAAGTAATAAAGGATAAAGGAGCTGTTCAGATCAGCTGACAGCGTGTCTGTGGTGAGACATGCTGACTTGGAGAGTCAACAGATGGCACAGACACATTTTATTTGTTCTGCGAGGACAATCAGTCACATTCAATTTAAAAGTTCTCCTTTTGTAAATGATCATCTTTTACTTCTTACTTCTTTTTCCCATTGATTTTTAGATTACATTTTAAAGATGCGTGTTGGGAAAGGTTGTCTACAAAAGGACCTGAACTCGAGAGACAAGACAAAGTAGCGAATTAATAACAAAAAATAGATCACACTTTTCAGACACAATGAGAAGTCCATTAAGCTTGATAATGGCTTTCGGCAGTCTATAATTCACCTGTGACATGCAGGTGTTATGAATGGCTTTCCTTAAAACCTAAAATACATGCTGTAAAAGGCAGCCAGGAGATATGTTTCATTTTTACCAAAAGTCACATCATTGATCATTTTATTCTGGACAGGTTTGTATTAATGGCACGATGGAAAGCTGACTGCTTACTCCAGTCTTATTACGGGTAAGAAATAGGAGGACATCAACTAAATATACTTTCTTAAAACAAAATAATATAAGAAACAACTAAAGCTATGGCACAGCCTCATTCTTTGTCTTTTTTTTCTCAGGATTTAAAAAGCCATAATCGTTACCTGAATCACACACATTAGGTTTGACTTATTCCAAATAATTCTAGGCCAGTGTGTCTAATTTGACAGCAGGTGGCTGCCTGTTGTTGCATTTTGTGATTAAATGTCTTGAAGAGAACTTGAATTGTTTGAATATTAATTTATAGTGGGATTGGTAGTTTGATTGACCTCAAAATACACATCACACAAGAAATTGCCAATGGACACGCTATGCTTCTTTCTCTATTATCTTTTCAATGTCCAGCTATATTACTGACTGACAAATCTTATGACCAATTGCATTTCTGTCACAGATATCCCTGTTGGCTGTTATTACGATATAGCCTATTGCACATCAAGCAGAAGTAAAAAAATGTATTTAAAAAACTTGCTGTTGATCTATGGTTCGTGAAATGAACTCAGGTGTGTGCAATGCATCAGTTTTCACAAATCAGTAGGCTATTAGGCAATATGCAACAGTCTGGACTGTAGGCAAACTTGGTGCAGGTTATTCTGGTTGATGTCAATGTCAACCAATAACATAAAGCAATGTCTACTGAAAAATATGGAACACACAGAGTAGTCTACATATATTAGATAATAGGAAAATTGTACATGATTTACATATTCTGTTAAAAGAACAACAAAAGTGTGAAGTAAAGCAAAAACAAAAGGCATTGTTTTCATCTTGTGTGTAAAACATGTGCTTGGAATTCTGCCTGAATGATTTAAGACTCCCTCATCAAGAAGTTCAAGTAAATAGTGGAAACCAAACAATGAAAATGCTGTCATCAGTTATTAATGTCTAAGATTCATGTTAGAGTCTGGATTCATGCTAAAAGGGTTAGTCATATTCACCTTTAATTAAATAAACAACATACACATATAAAAGCAAGACACTTGAAATAATACACCGTTAAACCAGATTGAAGTATGATTGTAAGGACTGCTCTAATTTCTTGTTGTTGTTCAGATATTTATCAGCAGTAAGCCTTATCTGTAGTGCATGCCTCTCATCTTCACAGATAACCAGCTGTTCATGGTGGGGAGATATCCATACCCCTCCTTTGAAATGGTAAACTGGGCAGTGTTCGTCCCACAGGCTGGGCTTGATAAATTACGTTAGGTCCTTTATCATGCGTTTATTAGCAGCTCACCGTGCAAGATGTTGAGGCAGCAGTCCTAGGGGTCTCAGGTGGTATATCAGGCCACTTAGTACTGAGATGCTCACCTTGGCTCTGACACAGTCCTGACTGTGCTAGTGCTGACTGAGGTCAACACTCCTTTTTACTAACCCATTATTGGCCAAGGATGCACACTGGAGAATTCTCACACCATGCTGCACAAGTTCTCCTGGCACTGTGACTGTGCATGTGAACTTGTAGACGAGGAATAGAAAAGAAGTGGTGGCTGATTGCTTGTCACTTATGCTATCCAACATTGCTCTGATGGGAGTGTTTGTGTAGGGTAGAAGAATATGCACATAATGTAAAATATTTACCATAGAACAGCATGGCACTGCACACTGGTAGAAGTAATAGAAGACAAAAATGCATGTATTACACGTGTGTGAATTTTTTGACATAGGCAGGTTTAGGAATTTTGGTACTGTTTTGAAGTACAGTACCATCCTCATTTTTATTGCTCTTACTAAGGGCCTTAGATAAACAAGACAAAACAGTGCTTTGATTTTTTTTTATCACATGCTAAATGACAATCTTTTGGTTTGTATAGCTAATAGGAGTACTGCTGGTTGAGAAAATCACTTTTGTGTGCTCACTACAGGATGTCAGGGGTACAATTACTTCACACCACTTTATGTTGCCTGTATCCGCCAATCTTTGAAAACCATGCTGCTTCCAGCCAGCTAAACATTCACAAACAATTGTCAGCACTTTCCGACATCCTGTCTTTGCCCACCTCTGATCACTGCAAATGTTTGCTGAGCAAAACGAAAAAAAACAAAAACAAAAAAAGCAGCAAATGAGAAAGCAAATGTAAACCTACTGTTGGTGTTATTATGCAAAGTATTCAAGCAGCATCTTTTATACAAACTGCTTGTTTCACATTGAAATAATTCAAAATGTTTATTTTGCATCAGACATTTACTCATTCATATTTGGACAGACATATTCCTGTTTTATGACATATTGGTTAAAAACAAATGATTGCAGGTTTGATTACCTGTCATTGCATCCTTGACCAGTGAACGGTAATTAAGCCGATTTGCCACAGTAAAATGTAATGTGTGCATATATAAACAGCTCATATAATGTGTAAACCATGCAATCATGTTTGAAGAACTCAGATTTAATCATATTTACCATATAAGAAGGGCTGGTCATATTCTTCCCAGATGAAAGCTTAAAAGGTAAGAAATAGTCTGAAGATGCACAGATCTTAATGTAGGGGACTGAAGGACACCCCCCCCCCCCCCCCCCCCCCCTTCTCCCCAAGTGGGAGTCTAGGGCAGTGCTTGCCCAGCCAGATAGCGGTTCTGCCAGATCCACCGTTTGGAACACTGACAGATCCGAGAGATTAGGAGGTCGTAACAGCTTTGGACACGTTCCCTGTGTCGAGTGATTATAAATTGGAGACACTGCCAAGAACACAGTTCTCTCACATCGCTGACTAGTCATATTGATGTTTGTTCCCCTTGGGGGCCTGAGAGTGCCCTGCAGGGATAAGGCACTGGGAGCAAGATGAGATTGAGGTTTTCACCAGAAGCCAATCCAATGGCTCTTGTCAGAATAATGAAAGCTGAGCATTGACCCCTGTAACCTAATGGGTTGTTAAGCATTGCTGGTGCAATAGTTTCTTGCGTTGCCATGTACCTGTATGAGCAAATGGCTAATAAAAACAATCAGGGTCGAAAATCGACAGGGCATCTCAGAAAGGTTCTGAAACATGCATGTGAAGACAAACTGCAGCAATCTTTGCCTGGTTGTTGAGATTGAGTGGATCTCAGGTTTTTTGTCTTCCCTATCACGGGTGAGATTAGTCCTTTTTGCCATGTGGCACAGCTAAATGAAATACAATAATGTCCGTTCATATGGCTGAGCAGCACTCAAGTCTGTTTTCTCCCACAGTGTAAAGGGGAGGGTAGGGGCGGGGCTACAAATCCTTGAGAGCCACGTGTTGCCAGGCAATAAGGAGATGAGCCATCTTCATTATCGCACTGTAGCCACAGCTCTGTGCCTCCGGTCAAGTCAGTCCAAATGAAAATAAAGCCAATAAATAACATCACCTACTGGCCAGGGAGAGCTCCCGGCACAGTCTGCTTCTTACTGCAGTGTGAGAGAGGGAGGCAGACACGTATTGAGATTGTTGGTGAATCCAAGCCTCTGTGAGGTTATTGTTCACCTGCTGGCTCATTTCTGCATCTGTTCAGCTACCAGCTGAGCTGGGGTGTCTTGAATTCTGCAGCGCAGGCAGATAATACTGCATCATATAACACCAGCCTGGATGTGTAGGGTAAAAATAGCTCTTTTTAAATTGAGGTTGTCATTTAACACTATGCATATTACGGATGATACGGAAGAAAATCCTTCCCTAAAGGCTGCAATACGGGACACCGCAATTGTCTTTTAATTAAACAGCATATTGACTTCTGAATTAGCAATGAAACACAATCATCACCTTGTGGTTAGACAGTGCTAGAGATATTGATGAGGGGATAGGGTTGCAGTGTTTTCTCTGTAAATGATACTTATGCTTATAAACACAGTGCTGATTGCACATGGTCTGCCCCACAGCTCAACGTGATATCAGGGGTTTTCTTGTGGCTGCTCAGCCGATTTTAACCCCCTCAGTCGTTAAAGGACAGCCGTCAGTATTTGGTGATTTGCCATGTTGAAACTTGTGCACCTGAACAAATAATTAATAATAATCTGTATAATCTGGTTAATTACCCATACCAGCATACTAAATATACTCTGTTGTCTTTTCTCCAGACCTTGAACCTATATCCTCTAATATATTTAAATGATGTTTATATGCTTACAGAAAGACTGTGCAGTTAAAAAAGTAATTGACAAAAGCATAGTCGAGATAAGTGCTGTCCAGGAACCAATACGAAGTTCAGTGAACAGATAATTTGTAACCCTGGCTTCCTTCATTTCTGTGCTAATGACTAGCCTGGTTTCCTGTCTCTCAGCCTTTCTGTGTACACACATGAAATGTTGGCCTCTTAGTAGATGGTCAGCCACTTGTGAGCACAATGTGTGCCAACATGCCACTGCTAAAGATCTCTGCAGTCCGGCGTGGGATGTGCAGGGCGGGGAGAACATTTCGCCCGATGAGAAAACCGCAATCAGGATTCGAGGTCAATCTTGCGAGAGGACGGTCGGTGCGCGGTCTTCGTGTTGCTGTCTCTACAGTTAGCTGGGACAGCAAGCTGTGCTCATCTAGAAAATGGCCCTGTGTTAGAGAGAACTGCTGTGGAGCAGTCAACGGAGCAGAAACACCAAGACTGAACAGCACTCCATAGATGAGCCAGCCCCTCAGAAAATAGCAGGACATGAAATACGTGCAGACGGAAGAGCTGGCAAAGGCAACAGTGATATTGTTCCCCAATGACTTCCATGTCATGTGCATAAATATTGCATTGAGAAAGGGGAGTTTCACTGATACCATAGTGTGATATACACAGTTCTGTTTTGCAGATCTTGCTTGTTCAGCTCAAGGTAAATGCGCAAAGACTTCCTGGGCTATTAAAAAGTTTCATGCTATAAAAAGAAAACTCTCTTCAGGTGGATTCCTAGAATTTACCAAGTGGCCAAAAACAGGCTTCTTGCTCACTTGCTGGTCATGTTGAGAGACATTGCTCCCTAGCTCCATTGCAGTTGGCTCCAGTAGAGGTCTTTCATCCACCCATTTCAATGTAAGACAACGGTACCCATATGGTCAAAATATATCTTTTGTCATTTAGACAATATTAAAATTTTTTAATCAGGGACAGTTTGCATCACTGAGCATCACTGTATTGCATGTGTTTAGTGGACGATCCGGACCCAGCCCAGACTTCATGACCACATCATGACCCTACTTTGCAGTCTCTGGCTCATTTATACAACATGGTGGGTATTCTTAAGACCAGAATTTTGCAGATATTGTAGATTGTATAAAAATGGCCTGTTAATTATATATTTTTTTAAAACAATACTTGGGGCTGACCTGACTGGTAAAATATTTTTCTATATTTGTAAACAAGACAACAATTATAGTTTATTGCTGGCATATTGGCTCTGTGACCCATGGAGAGATGCATAATAGACAAAAGGTTTCCCCTACCTTGGTGCTCAGTACTAACTTCTGTGGATAATCGGGCAGCTGCAATCTGCTTCACTACAGCTGTGCAGTTCAGCTGCTGGACTACAGAACAGAAAAGAAGTGACTGTTGCCTGCATACATTTTGGATGATGTGAATTCTAGTTTACACCCTCACAAATCACTGCATGATGTTACAGCAATTGTGCAGCAATTATACAAGATTGTGTAAGAGGATAACAGAGAATGATGGGAAGCATATAGAAGAGTATGGAGTAGATGGAGTGATGTTAGCAGAAGCTAATTAGGGTGAAGTGGAGTAGAAACTGAAGGTAGGAGTTGTGGGACGCCAAGGGAAAGAACTCACCAATGTGACCAGTGCAGTTTACCATGAAAAATTAATGTGTGTGGATTATTTCATTTTGTGGTGCGGAGCTAGTCTCTCTGAAATTTGTGCAGGGAGAGCTGAGGGCTGATCCTCCATATTTTGGGCCACAATGGGTGGATGTCTGTCTGTCATTTACCAAATGCTCCCACAGCTCTTTGCACATATCTGCAGTGTACACTCATCCTTTGAAAGTCACTGCTGCAGACATTGAAAGTTCTGTGACCTGTTGATGGAGTTTGAGCCTTTAGTTTTGCGTCTCACCCTTTGTGTTTCTTTATGGTAATTGTGCGTACCTGACAATGTTCCACTCTGTCACTCTGTTCTAATATCATTACACTGCTTCATAATGCAGTATAATATATGTAAGTGTGGTTTAGCCATGGTGGATAACAAACATTCTGTAATTACCCATTTACACAATTCCGTATTTACACATTTAATCAGCACCACGACCATACGTGTTTTCAACATCAATGACCGCTGTAATTAATGTGGAGCCACCACTTAATGTTGAAAAGAACAATACCAAGCAGCTTGCTGAAACGTCAGTCTTGTTCACACTGCCATAGATATGATTAATGCGGTGCAATTGACATGAATAGGAAATAGATTTGAAAACAATTCAGGCTAATGAAATCTGAGTGCTGTGATGATCATTATTGTTTTATCCATTAATATCTAGTTACGAAGGGGCAATGTTTTGGAGGGCGGCATGACTACATATTAAGGTGGTGCATGAGTTAAAACAGTCAAACAGTCTTTTAACAGATTACTTTTTTTCCAAAGCCCTGCCTTCTTCTCCTTTGAAAAATTCCCCTTTGGCCTCATTGATTCTCTCTTGCTCTGAATATCTTAGGCATGGTGTCTGTTTTCCTTTGTGGATCCACAGAAAAAAAATATTTCAAAACTTGATATTTACCTAAGATCAGTGCAGGGAAATCTGTCAAGAATCTCTGGAGAAGCCTCCAGCTGTCCACTGTGTAGTTCCTCAAATAACGAGCCAGCGGAAGTGTGCTTTCATTCCCATAGTTCATTTTTATCGCTCATTTTTCTGCATGCGTTGTTCCATACTGTTATGATTGCTGTTTCACGCGTTTGAAACATGTTCATAAACTACGCAGTCTTCCATTATAATCTATTGTAAAGCTGAGTGGAATATTTCTTGTGTGTGGGGCGTTCTCTTGGGTCCTAACAAAAACTGGTCCCTGATATGATGTGGCTAAATCTGGATGAAAGATTTTCTCTGATATACAGTACTTTGGTTTAACCTGCTGATGAAAATTTGATTGTTGGGTGTACAGTTGTACTGAATGCCTATCCGACAGGTAGGAGAACAGGTCTGATGGATGTTTCTCTTTGATACTTTCAGTGGGGGGTTAAGTGGCGATGACAGGTGGGCTCTGATAGTTGGGGTGTACAGTAATGATGGATGCTCATCTGTGATAGCAAGGAGTAAAAAATGGACACTTGCCCCTGACAGACAGGGGGTTAAGTGCTCATTAATACCTGCGTGCCTTATCTGGGTGTAACAGAAATCTCACTTCTGGGTAATATTTAATGTCATTCATGAATGATGGGATTTAAGCACTGATGAAAGCATGTTTGTCATAGGTGGGAGGACACACAATGTTGCCCATTCGCTGGATGCCACCTGAGAGCATCATGTACAGGAAGTTCACCACAGAGAGTGATGTGTGGAGCTTTGGAGTCATTCTATGGGAGATCTTCACCTATGGGAAGCAGCCATGGTTTCAGCTGGCCAATAATGAGGTATGTACATAAGCACTGTATGTAGCTAGACTTGTGTAAGCTGTTCTCTCATTCAGTGCATCAAAGAGAATTATCATCACACTGGTTATCTCACTTGAGTTGTGTATACATTTGTCAATGTACTAATATCTTGTCAGCACTAATGTCTAGTTTGCATGTTTTTGCGCTGTTATGAATATCATGTGCTCTCAGTTTCTGGAGTCACATGTTTGATTTTTGCTACAGAGTGGCCAATTTCCTTCTTATGTATTCTTTACTTTTTTAATTGAATTTAATATTCACTTCATATTCTGGAGCTGTGTTGTAAAAACCCTTTCTGCCCTGCGTGGAGCAGTGACGAGAACAATGATGCTTTTATCCAAAGTTCAAGAGAAATGCTAATGAGGAGGCAACAAGTCATAGCCCCAGGGCTCATCTACAGCACCATGTGTTGTGTAAGAAGTGAATTTGTCTATTTTCAGAGAAGCTATTTGCACTATATTTTAACCCTGGAGGAGAAACGATTAGAACTCCAGCTTATTCAAGGAGAGTGAGGCAATTAAAGGATGCTAATTCTAGCTGCAACTGTCATGGCTGCTCATTGTCACGTCACTTACGATTCCATTAATTCAAATGGACCATCTGCCTTTAAGCCATCAGAAATAACCGCAAATAAAAAACATAAAATATTACGCATGATTTTATGCATAAGATCTGATGAGAGGCTCCCAGCACCATGTATGCCTCTCTTCTCACCATACATGGATACGTCAGTGAGACAATTACTGCCTCAAGGTGACCTTTTCCCCTTGGTGCCCATCACACTCTCTCTCACATTAGCAGCATTGGAACTGCCTGTGGTCTATGTGCCCCTGTATTTGAACCATGCATAAGTAGTTGCAACCTGTCACTCTTGGAGCTTGTCTATCACATGGAATGAATAGTAATCTGTAATTTCCTATTCTGGTTGAAAAGAATAGAGTTTCAATAGTGTACAATGTAAAAAATAAAAAAAGAGTAAAAAGAGATGATTAGATATAGGACCCCATTAATCAATAATTTGTTGATTTGTTGCTGTATTTGTTTATTGGAAGTGGTCATACACATAAGTTACGTCTTATTCATTCTTTGTTATTGGTAAATGTTGGTAAATCCCAATTGAATGTAAATGAGTAAATGCTGTGAGAAATGCCATGTAGAAATTACAGCCTTTTATATGTTTTTATACGTAGTTTCCCATTTAGTTCCCCCATAGTGGCACTAGAAAGATTGTTTTTATTGTTTTTACCTAGATTTGATATTACATGGTCCACTGTATCTCTTGTGGTCGAACTGTCAAAATATCATATGGACCTGCAATGTTGCTTTTTTGCCATAAGGAAATGTGTTTACTCCAGGTCTGGAGATGTTGTAAATATTTGATCGTTGGTACTGCACATTCATGTTCATTTTGATGAAACAGATACTTCTCTGGAAATGTGTGTGGACACTTCACAATCGCTGACTATAGGTTCATTTGATAAATGAGGCCCCTGGAGAGTAGCACACAATTTCCCCATGCTGATACACGTCAAGAAAGATTTTGAGTTGAGAAAGGGGAAAATAATTACAGTTCTGACTGGCTTCATTAACTTCTCCTGTGGGTGTTAAAGTGAATACATTTCCTCTACAGTATACAGCCACTGCTCTCTGTTGTAGTGTTGCAGACTACACAGCACAGTCATTTACACTAACAGAGACACGTTCCTTGGGCCCGGTGCGTACCAGGCTCCAAAACCCTTAGCTCAGCAGTTAAGCCTTTGTCTGGTGGTGTAATTGTTCTTCACTCATGACCAAAAATACCCTGTAGTAAAATATTGATGCTGTGCCAGGAAAAAAAATAATTCGGCATTACTTAATGTTCATGTCTAACTGCATTTTGTGAGAGTAATCTTTGCATTTAATTTGCAATGCTCCTAGTTTAAAGCGGGCTTCAGCCACTTTCGCATGACAAGAGTCAAATGCTGCCTCCGACAGCAAGTAAGGTGGTGAGTGACTACACAAGAATGAAGTGCCGCCAGCCGTTGAAACTTGATGTCACCCATCCAGGAAAGCTGTTTTTTTGGAGAACTTTAACAACTGATGATAGTAGTCAGTTTTCTGCGATATAATGCTAAATTGTGAACTTGCTTTGTGAAAGCGAAAATCTTGGGTTTGTCCCAAAATGACAACAGTTGTCAATCTAGTTGGGGGTTCAATGTTGATAGCGATAATACAGAATAGCAAACTATAGTAGCACCAGCTAGCCCCAGCTGACTACTTATCTGCCTCCTCTTCCCCAAGGTCAAACTTATTTTTGGGTTATACAGCTCAGGACAATGGCAAGACATATAGAATTAGCTATTCTGCCATGTTTATATCTGCCTGCTGCATACACAGCTGATGTGATTGGACGTGCTACGAAAGGTCAGCTTCAAGCAAGGCTAAAGTTCAAAAGATCTGAACATTGAAGATCACAGCTCTGCATCAATTTTGAGCTGTGCACTATGCCAGGCTTAGCTGCCCGGTCAGGCATCAACACCCTCTCCATCAGATTTAATGGTTTGACACCATGTCGAGTGTTTTGACGCCGATCGTGTCCAAGCAGCTTTATTAAGAACATGTAACCCATTTGACCCTCTGAATGTTGCATTTGTTGAATGGGAAATTAAAGCATCAATAGTTGATACGTTTAGAATAATCAGACACATTTTGCTTTGAAACGCAATATAAAAAAACAACTTAATTTAGATCCATTTCTTTAAACCTGAGCAGAAAATCACTTGTTGAATTATGACCTTTCCATTTATTCAACGGTGCAAGGAATCAATATCATAGTTGCTGTGAAGATCCATTAAATTATTCTTTATGATTTTGGTGATCACATGGTCCAAGACAAATCCAAACATGTCTTGCTTAAAGGAAGCTCAGTTTTATCTAACACATTATTTGATCAGCTTCCTGCTAACTTCTTTCATTAGGTGCAGAGCTGGCATTGTTGGAGAGGTAATGGAACAAAAAAGATTATGAATCAAAAGGTTAATCAGCCAAACATACTGGGTCATTCCGTCCACAGCACTTCAGAAATTTGACTCAGTGGTGTGAATACAAATGCAAGGGATGGGTGAACAAATTGAATATCTCCAAGGTCTTTTGAACATTTTCCTTAAAGATGTGATTTGCATTCACTTAAACAGTGTGGCACTGGCATACTGCTTTATACATTAATATCATTCATTTGTTGACCAATCACCAAGTCTCAACAAAGATTACCGCATTATGTTTCAGTTCACCCATTTTCTGTCATTTTAATTGTACTTACGGTATCTTACCAAATGTGATTTGTGGATCATAGAATGCTGATGAAAAAATAATAACTTTAGTTAAAAAAAATAAGGTTAGACAAATTTATTAAAGCATTATTCCTTTGGAAAGCAACATGTCTGGTCTTTAAATGTGCCACGTGGCTGGACACAGTTGAAATATGCACAATACATAACTCATTAACAACCATTCTTGCTTGTGAATGGCTAGTTTGACGAAAGGAACAGGCGAAGCTTCCTCAAAGCATGAGATATTGCAGCAGAAAGTCAATAGTAAAGCCTGTCTGCATTGGTGTTACAGAAGCGTATTTATTATTTTTAACCTGATTATTTTTAGTACTCCCTGGTGAACCCGCAGTGACTTTTGTATGGGAATGTAACTTCCGACTGTAGCTGAAATATAATCAGCATCGTTCTGTGTTCAGTGTGGCCCAGAATTGGGTCAAATGCTGATTTAATGGTGACTGTTAATTTCACTGTGATTGACCCTGAGCAGTCTCTGTGCAGCGTGGAGTATATGATTAGTCCTTCTGCTTTGTGACTTTGAGGCCCCTATTTTATCTCCTGAGCATGACCCATTAAATCAATATGAAGCTGACAGATTTCTGCCACCACCCAAGGGAAAACGGGCACACTGAAATGCAAAAACCAAAGGCTAGCTGGACAGGTGATATCAAACACATGAAGAGGTCCGCACTTGTAATTATGGTGTTTGTTCACTTTGCTTTGTTTATTCATCTTTAGGCTATCATATCAAATTAAGCAGTTTGATTAAAAAAATATATGCTTGTTGAATTCTAGTAATATTAATGAAGTAATCATTCAAGAAGTGTGCGTCCGTGCGTGTGTGTTTGTGTGTATGCGTGTGTGTCTGTGAGCGTGTGTATTGCTGTAAATTCACTATATATTATACAAGGCCTTGAGAATAAAATTAGCGTCCAGTTTGCACTGATGGCTCTACAGGTATGTTGACCTGTTCACTGTCCTCTTGGCAGGTCATCGAGTGCATCACACAAGGTCGTGTACTGGAGAGGCCTCGAGTCTGCCCTAAGGAGGTGTATGACATCATGCTGGGATGTTGGCAGAGGGAACCACAGCAGCGTTTGACCATCAAGGACATCCAGAAGATCCTGTATGCCTTGGGGAAGGCCACGCCCGTCTACCTGGACATCCTGGGCTAGCCACGGTGGGCCCCGCCCGTGTGTCTGTCTGTGCCGGACAGACAAACACAATCCAGGAAAAACCAAACAACATGTACCTTACTGCTCCACTGTCAAACACCAACGAGATGGGGATAGACTCAAGTGCCTGCTACGCCTTTCGATACACAGGATAACGCTCTTTAAAAAAACACTTTTACATTTTGTTTACCTATATACAAAATGTACAGAGTTCTACTGTAAGAAGAGGAATTTCCCTTTTTTTCTTAAAAGCGACCTCCTTAAAAAAAAGTAAAAAAGCAAAAAAAAAGAATAAAATAAATAAAAAGAAAAAAGAAAAAATGACTTTAAAAAACAAAGCCTGGAAGAGAACCAACGTGTTTGCTTTTGGTATCCCAACAGCCTGATCGAAGACTAAACTCCCCAGTGTTTTTTATTTGATAAATATATATATATAAATATAATATATATTTTTATTTATTTAGTTTTTTCTTTCTCAACATGTGGATGTCTGCCATATTTGTTGCTAAGGGTATATCACCTTTTTAGAGTCAGACTATTGGCCAGGACTTACTGAAGAAAGCCTTACTGCACTCTGATTGGCTGGATCTTATCTCTGACACCAGAGGAGACATCCAACGGGGCTTTCTGTTTCTAAGGGAAAGAAAAACACAACCATGTGGGTGAAATGAAGAAACCCTGGGAAAGAAGGACCCACCAATCATTACAAACAACCTAATTTAATAACTGAATGTACATAATGTAAATTTCTATACGTGTCACAAATTATGTTAACTTATTTCTTTTCCTATTTAGATTATTTTAGCTCCTTGGTGTGCTGTTATGGTGAGTTAATTCTATAAATATTTTAAGAATCCTCTTCAATATTTTCTTTTGGACATGGTCATAGAATGTATGTTTTATATTACACTAAGGATGCCTCATTTTCTTCTTACCACAAAGTTGTATTTAAGCTTTGTAATGGAACTGAGACAGGATAAAACTAAGTTCCATGGAGAGTCAGAGTCTGACACCAGATTGCTGAGGTGACATGATGACTTGATGCATTGTTTCTTCTGCCATTCCAGCAGGAGATATGGCATAATGCCTTCTTTAATTTTACATTGTTTCCTTGAAGAATATTATATTAAACTATACATCCTTCCCAAAATTAGTATCATAAAAAAAAAACCTTTTTACTCCTCTTAAAATATTAAAAACAGAAATGACATTTTTATGGGTAGAATTAGCAATGGTACACAAGTACCAGAGAATCTGAATATTTTATTTAGAATGGCAATTTAATGGACACAATATCAATTACAGACATTCCATGTTTTTCCATACATTCCATTTCTGTCTTTGAGTCGTTGATATAGAGTGCATTTTCCATGTACATCATTCCATGAGCTTGGAAGTAATGCGATAAAGACCAATGTCCAACAGACGGGGTAATTTCTAGGCCAGTGTAAATAATTATTCATGTGGATCAAAGCCTAATTTCCATGACACATAATGAGTGATATTATGACACTTACAATAACTGCAGTTTTGATATTGTAAGGCATGGCTGAGGCATCTACAATAGATACCACTGTATTATTCAGTCTTGTGACATAGCTATGTGCATCGATGCAGCATTTAAAACCTTTTTATTTTTACATTTATTCCATTGGCTAATGGCAGTTCATCTATCCTGTTCACCTGTTCTAATATTTTGCTTTCTTGGCACACACAGTAATTGTACCAAAAGCATTAGGTATCAGTGAAGAGGTAAAGAGCTATTGTGAACATTGTGTTGTGATGGCTAATACTAAGACATTGCATTAACGTACTCTCTCGTCATAAAATGAAGTTGAGCTTAAATCTGAATTCAGTAAGTTACAGTGATGCATCCAAAGTTATTCCATATGGGCATAAACTGACTTTAGTTTAATTCAGTGCAAATTTAGTTTCGGTCATCATGTCAGCACTAATATTACCACATACGCATATTACTCATATTACAGTGTATACGATGTCAGCATTAAATGTGTATATTAACACGACTCTACAAAACTTAGCCAGTCTGGCTTCTTTTATGATCTTCCTTGTGTCATAAATGTTTGTGTGCTCTTCATAATCACCTATCTTGTCTTAAGTCTTTGGATCTTTCTCTGTATCTTTATATATCCGCCCTTTCTAAAATTGTAAATGGAATATATACTTGTCCCTAACCTTTGCGTTCAGGTTTATAACACATAAAGGGACTCTCAGCCAGCCAGTGAGGACAGCTGGAACATTTGTTCATCTTGTGACCTTGTTTTTTGGCTTTCCATATTTTGTGAGCTGGTTCTTGCCATATTAAAGGAGAAATGTAAAGGGCTATTGATATGTGATAAGATGTTTTGTGCATTGGTGTCCCTGCCTGCTGCTGTCCTGATGTAGTTATTCATTGATTTACACTTTGCCTGGCTGTGTGGCTACACAGTCCCAGGAGTGATAGACAGGAGATTTCCCCTGGTAGGCATACCCTCATCCTTGTTAATATGGTTCTTGCTGGTAAAAAGCCTGCTATCACCGACCTAACACGTGCCCCTGTGCTCAGATACGAAACTCTAGTCATGAGTGACTTAATGTAAACACCCTTGACTGGTTATAATTCAACAGAACTCCTCTGCAGCCGCTTACAGCATACAGCATGCGCACACGTGATGTAATGCAACAAGTGTCTTGCTAATCCAACATATGTTGCTTCCAGTTTCTGAGAATATGGCCCGAATTAATGTAGGAGAAAGCGTTGAATGTTGAAAATATTGCTATGAATATATGGACCTGTCTCCTCCCCTATCCTGATAATATAATTTAATCCACAAGGATCCTGAAATTAATAATTTTCCAGTCTGTTGTGTCATATATCCAGTGGGAAATTAATTTACAGTTCGACCATTAAACATTTTTTTTTTGCACGGGACGTGCTAACATAAGAACTATCAACACGGCGCTGTATTCTAAAGCTGACTTCTTCTGTAAAGTGAGGTTTTCATAAATCACCTTGCAGTACCCCTCCTGGGTATCTGCTTCTTTTGCCACTTTTTGAGTCTGGTAACAGCCTCTGGTGAGATATGAAGGGAGATCCTTTCCACTGTGCTCATTTTTTAATTTAATATGGAGGCACAAAAAAAAGTACATTTAAATGTAGGTGCTTCAGAGGGTTTGTTAGGCAGTGGCTTAGGATCGGTCTCATTTGGAATGCTAGGGAGGGGGAAAGGCTTGAGTGATATCTCATTCATGGTGTGGTAACGCACTCTCTGTGCGCTCCATTGTCCCTCCCGACTGCGGGCGAGGGTACTCAGGCAGCCGAGCTGTGAACACAGGAAGTGCGGAGGCACAGAGCTCGCTTTGGCTTTGTTTTTGGCTGCGGAGACGAGGAGGAAGCAGTGCACCTGTTGTGTGAAGACAGAGAAAGGCGTCACTGAGGAGCCCGCTGTGGTTATGTAACACAATCATTGCGCAAATTTTTTTTTTTCCCCCCTTCCATTTATGGGCTCACGTCCAAATGCGTGTCACTATAGAACCCCCCCCCCCCCCCCCCCCCAAAAAAAAATGAGATTGTCTTATAGCTTATGTATTTTAAGCTGCAACAGAATGCTGATTTATATTTTCACTCCAATAGAAGATGCTTGAAGTTTTAAATGATTCCCATCCCATGATTTGGCTATTCCTTAAAACAGAGGGATGAAGCAGTGGGCGGTACAGGGCTGTGCAGAATGTTTTAATTCCTCAGGCTGAGTCCTGTTACTGAGTCCTATTAGTTCTGAAATGTCATTGGGCACCTGTACCAACCTGAAGAGACAAGACAAATCGAGAATTTCCAGTCCATTTACCTTGAAGCTAATCAGCGTTCAATGACCCAAATAAGGAGTATAATATTGACAGTGAGAGTAATAAAGAAAATGTATCTTTATGCAAACTCGTCTTGCCCTCTGAAGCCATTGGCAAAGAAAATAAATTAATTTTGACAAAAAAAAAGAATAAAAAGAGATTGCCACTCAGGTTCTGGGCAGTATGATCAAGGAAGAGTAAGAGTGACAAGAGGGGTGACAAAGGTTACAGCGAACCAAATGGCTTCACCTCGCAGAAATGGATGGAAATTACCAATGAAATGAGTTTTTGGATCTTCAGATGCTTTCCAGATATGATGGCCTGTCTGTCCTAATCCCCCAAGGTCAAATGTTAGCTCAGTGGAGTGGGATGGCATTTGTGTGCGTTGGCTGGCACACAGAGGAGGGAGCTGGGATAGTCGTGCTCTGTCTCCCCCCACAGCTGATAAAGGTTTAAGTCGTCATTTTTCACAGGAGACCCGTGAAGTGGTCCAAGAAAACCGGATCATTGCGCTCGTAAAAAGCTCTCTTTGCGTTCTGTGTAGCCCAAAGGTGCAAACCTCACTGTTACTAGAACCACCCCCACTGCCCCTGACCCCATGTGACATGGTTAAGAAGCCTTGAATGCTACTGAAAAATTCTACTGAAAAATAAATCTTTTCTGTAGAATTTGGGAGTAGTAGAGTCACTGTAGAAGGACATTAGAGTTGAATGGCATACTGCACTTGCCAATATTAGGAAGCGGTATGCGATCTCTCAATACATCCTGTTGGTAATTTGAAACACCAAAATCAAAGCCTTCAATTAAAATTAAAAAAAATATATATATACATATATATATATATATATATATATATATATATATATATATATATATATATATATATATCCTGAAGTACGGCATTAAAAAGCTGTGATTATGTCTTTCTGTGGGAGAGACAGGAGGTGATTCATCACAAAAGAAGTCAGTAATAAAAATAGAAAGGCACTGCTATATTTTGTCATTCCTATAATGATATAATTTTGACTCACATTAAATCTTTGTCAAGAAACATTAAGACAAACTACTACAAAGATAGTGTGACATGTACTACTACTCTTCTCAAGGTAAGAACAATTGTATATTTTATAAGGATGTTGTAGTGGCCTTGTTAAGGTCTACAATTTGCATAGTTAATAGTTTCCAATTAGTGCAGTGATACAGAGCCAGTGTCCCGAACTCAGAGGAATACTTATTGCTACTTTGGCATTCTCCACACACAGTATGCTTCAGAAAGGCGTTGGTGTGGATTTATGTCTGCGTGCACGTGTATACACGTATGTGTGCGCATGTGCCGGAGATGAAGGTTCACTTTGAGCCTGTCAACCCAAAGCAAAGACAAGCTTTTTACCGAACAGGACGAGAAGGGAGGGAGGCAAAAATGGAGTGTGAGTATAGTTTTGCAAGGTACAGTTGTACATACACCCAGCAAAAGGCAAATCCTCCTTCATTTCCTGGAGGCAGAAGGAAATCGACGGCAGCATTAAGACTTCAAATGGGATGTCACCCCGGAGCAATCTCCCGCGCTGTCAGCAGATGCCGACATCTAGATTAACCTTGGCGGTGGGAGTTTTCTGATGCAGCCTCATTGGAATGCAAGGGGCAACCCCCGTCCGATTGCACGGCTCTAACCCTCCTGTGTTCTGCCCTCTTCCCGGTCTGTCAGAGATGTGAGGGATGCATTGTGTGCCGAAAATGGGTGGGGACGTGGGAGGGCTGGAACGGAACCCTCGAACAAATGGCGAACCGGCCCACCTCTCCGCCCGGTCTCACTGGAGGAGAGTAGACAGCCAGAGTCCTGTTACCAAAAGCTGGGATCAGGGCCAGTTGTGGGCGACAAGGGGCGGTTGCCTAGGGCATCATCTGTCTCGTGGGGTGGGGTGGGGGTGGGGGGCAACTAAAGCAACAAAAAAAAAACCACACATTGTGTCCACGATAGACGGTGCCCCCTCCCCTCCAACTCAACTCACCCAGCCCGCATCTAGGGTGGAATACAGGTTAGAGCCCTGTCTGGGATTCAGCTTCTTCTTTCAGCTTTTTTTTCTTTTTTTTCCACCTGGCAGTGGTGCTAATAGTTTTGAGCATTGTGTCCAGTGGGACAGCCATTGCTGCAGAAGCAGGTAAAATATGTGTCAGTTCAGAACAAAGGGAAGCAAATGCTGTAAGCTTTTGTTCTGTCTCTCAGGTTACAGGGCCGGCGTCTCTGGGCAGTTTTTCTTCTGTTGTCTCTTTTGTGAGGGACATGCTCTCTGTCTTAATTGCAGCAAGGTAAGGACATGCTGTACCTCAAAGCATATTCACCTTTACCTTGTGGCTGATTTATTTTGTGAAACTCTTATCTATCTGAAAGGTGTCTGTATTTATACACCTTTTAGGCTTCACTTCACTCATATTGGACATTTCTCTCCATCTTTCTTTAAATGTATGCCAAACCTTCAATTACATTATTATTATTATTTCATGTGGTGTGCCACTGCTATAATATGGCCTTTTTTTCCTGGAATGATGAGCTTTACAACGATCATCCTTGATCCTTGAGAATTTTTTTTGTGTATTTAAGTAGTGTATGTCCCTATTTATAATCTGGAGTGAGAAAGAACAGTATGCCAGAATGTCTACTACGTGTATTCCTTTTTTTCCAGGCAAGGTAAATATAGGTTAAATTATACAAATTAGCCCGTCTCCGAGCTTTTGGAAATTGGTTCAGGAGTTTTCTCCTCCCACTTGTCATTAAAAGTCCTAGCTGTGTTGAGGAACAAATGAAGAGGCAGTTTTTAATTTGCATCCTCACTTGATCCGGTGCCTCTGAAGTGTGTATAATCACAGGCTGCTGAAGCAGTCTCGGACTGGCCTCTCAGACATGGACTCAGGGGAGAGCGGAGCCAGGAGAAAGCCTACTATGGAGGCTTTCATTCCCATGAAACAGCATAACTGTGTGCATCCAGCATATTCATACCCATATTGTCACATTGCTGTCTACTGAGGGTAATTATTTGGAAAAGAACAGCTGATGGACTTACCGTGTTCCCGTCTGTTAGCGTATTTTGTGACACAGTTGTTGCTGAAACTTTTTCCAACCCACTTCCTCCCCCTCCCCCTACTCAACATAAATTGTGTCTGTGCAGAGAGTAGTATTCCAGGAAGAACAAATAAATACTTTTAAAAATTCTTCATTTTAAAGATAAACTGGACGAACTGAAAATATTTCTCTCTTTACAGTTGTCTTGTGACATCTGAATGCGCAAAAAACTGGTTGTCATGCAAACTGTCCGCCCCCCTCCCCCTCCTTATGACTGATATTCATGAAATGGGTAGTAATCCAGGTAGAGCAAATGGGATATTCACATGATGACTAAACTGAAAAGGACTAGCTGTAGTTTAGGTCCGCAAACCTTTTATGTGGCTTGGACAGAAGGATAAGGTGATGAACATAAACTCAAAACATTGGCTGGGTGTGCAGCACACTTGCTGTATGCCATAGCAGAACCAAATCAAAAATGTGGTTATTCATAAAGTTGCTCATGAACATTTATAAAACATCTAATAGCTACCATTTTTGTCACTCCCCTGTTCATTCTTTGTAATGATCTTGCACTCTATAACTAGACTCACTACTGGGAATGTAATATCAGTGATTGACTCCACGTTGGATATACTTCTGTTTATAATCTGTTGCATGCTATCCAGCCATTAGTTACCTCTAATTAGGTGGATCAGAGAAAAACTGAGAGCATTGTCATTTTCAAAGGGTAACCTATCCTCATCAGAATAACTGCCAGCCCTGCAGCCATTTAGAAGCACGATGCCAAAGTACTGAATTCAGATGAAAATCATGTTTTTTATAGGACTTTGAAACAGATTTGAATGAGAACTCCAGCTCCAAAGAGATTGATTGAAACAGATCCTTAGTTTCATGGAAAAATAAAAAGTAACAATTAAAAAGCAATGAAAATGGATTGCATTCACATTGTGAAGTCACTTTCTTTTGGCTATGTGCTGGTAAATGCAATGGAAATACTGTATTTTCATTGCCACAGTACTTAAGAAGTGCTTGTAGTACACATTGATTCTCCAAGCTCTGTCAGAAGTCTGAACCAAGGGAATTCATGGTCCTATGGTCGCCAAAGTTGGGTTAGAAAATAAATCATATTACTGCCGTAAGCTAGGCTTGTCTTTGAAAGTAATTTTCCCATTGTACTGTTGAAAAAAAGGGCAAAGCATTATGCACCCTTGCCTGAGAGGGTTCAATTTCCATGTCTTGGATTTCATTTAATTTTCATTTGACACATTATAAAGTATGTTTCTGGTATGGTTTTCAAGAATTGGTGGTTCAACCTATTGAATTAATATTACCTTTTAGGAAGTAATAGGTATGATTTCCGTGGCAACTCAACATAGGTTGGTTACCACTTATAGCTCTAGCCCCACCCAAATTTGCCCACACATACACAAACATTTGTGAGCAGCATATTAGCTTTTTTTTTAAGTGTCTGCCAACCACGTTTACAGTCAATTCCATTTCAATTTGGCCAATTAAGGACATGAATTGAAATTCAATCCATGAAGTAAATTTCAGTTCATTTCTTGCACTGACTGAACAAAAATGGGATAGAACCCAAACCAGCTGCTATTCCATGTAATATTCAGGGTCATATTACTCATGTGTATCAGATGTGACTAATTCAGGGTTGGGTCAGCTGTCCTGCCACCTGCCGCCTGTCTAAAAAAAACAAGCTTTTGCTTTTGTTTTATGCGATGAGGATGGTTGGTTTTTCATCTCAAAGAGGAGAAAGGTATCCAGAAAACAGTGTCACATTTCTCTTGAAATGAAGTGCATCAGATAACAAATAGCTTAGGGCTTTGGCAAACTATCAGCAGCACTTGCTGGGCAGTCTATCTGCGTGTACAGAGTCTTTGAAGAAAAGCAAACCAGGAAAAAGTGGGAAGGCTGATCTCAGTCAGGCTGGTAGAGCTCTGACATGGTCCAGCCTTTTTCTGCACATTACATCATGTCCAGAGTAGGGTGCAATGAGGCAGTATGACGGAGTTATTACATTGTGGCTGTTTTAGCCTTGCGTAGTTTCATTGTTTTTGTTTCACATTTTCTGTTTTTAGAGAACACTTGTCCTTTTGTAAAAAAAATACCACTGAGTGAGAGAGAGTGAATATTATATAATATTCAGTGAATAAACTTCTGTCAGTTTCCTTATTGACAGCCATGTAGTCAGGTGATCCTCTGGTGGAGAGACGTAAGAATGTCCACAGACTTTTTTTGTTGTATCGTACTAGGCTATATATTCCTTGGTACAGGTTGCATTTCTATCTGAGTGATGATCTACAGTAGCATCTGTCCCTGTAAATCTAGTAATGGCAACAGTATATGGGCAGTTTTAGTCTGCAGTTGCAATGTAAATACAAGGTTACCATGTAATGATGGAAAAATAGTTCTTATTTATAAAATTCCAGTTACTTGATTTTAGAACAGCTTATTTGAGACAGCCAATGTATCTGTAGCTTCAACATGACCCACAAAATTTTAATTATGCATTCATTAGTACTACATTCCACAGTTTACACAACTGAGATACATTTCTTTTGTGTTTTTGATTCGACCTTTGCTCATTTCTGTTGCCCAAACATAGAGTTTTTAATTAATACAGTGATTTGATTAGGTACAATAATCCTTTTGAATTTCCATGTAAAACAATTATTTTGTGTTTATTTTGCATCTAGTTGTTTGAATCCCAATGAACGGATATTCTCTTAAAATGAATGCATGTTGCAGTAGGCAGAAAAAAGTATTGGACAATGTCTTTAGCATATAGTATGACTAATTTTATGCACTATACATTCAGAATACATTTTTAAATTTAGGAAGACATTTCTGATATCAAGCTTTCAATGACTGATATATTTCTATGACACTTTTTACGTAATGCATTTAAAAATACACTCCCTGTATTCTTAGTTTATAATTTAGCATACATTAGAATTTTATTGACACCTATACCATCATCTGCGTGGTTGTCCCAGGAACAGCAATGGTGTCACTGAACACCTGGGATTTTCACCACCTGCAGTATCAGCATACATTATATAAACTCACCAGATGGTCCGTTCTGTCTAACATTGGAAGGTTGGTCTCACAACCATACAAGCTGAAACATTCCAATTCGATGCATTTTGTGAAGCACTCATGAATGGTTGTGACAGTACCACTTTCAATGCGTGTTCTGTTCTTGAGCACACCACCTTGAATATCCACAAACCCTAATATAGCACCAGAAACTGCTTTTACCAGTGGGAACCTCAGAGATTCAGGAAACAGAGAGGCTGGAAGGAATGTAGGGGATGAGCATCTGGGTACTATTGATCGTCTGTGGTACCGGCTTTGCATGGATATGAACATTCTGCAAACTATGTGTTAAATGTTGAATACTGGACATGTGGGAGTATAATATTAAGGGTCTGAATGTAGAGTTATTTACATTATATTGCTTGTTGTCTGCCAGACTTCAGTAAGCTGGAATTAAGCCTCACTTCACTTCATATGCTGCACATTTGGGTTTGCCACTTTTGATAGTGTCCTGTTCGATAGGTTTTGTAAAAAATCAATATGATCGGATAGGTAGGCTGTCAGTAAATGTTTTATCCCATGAGTGAAAAAACAAAGAGATCATGCCATTCTACATTTTTAATTTCTCTTAAAAAATGCTTAAATGTCCTGAAAAGACCAACTTTGGCCATAAGGCTTTCATCTCATGCAAAGACATCAGTAGTAAGCCCCAAAGCCTAGGGATGGCCCCCAGCTCACAGTGCTACCTTGAAGCTGGTAAGCCAATCAATGTGAACAAAGCATTGGGAAATGTCCAGCCACAACCATGTCCGGCGACATCATTCCGCCTTATCTTTTCATCTGCTAACAACAGCAGGTCATTTTGTGTTTGATCTCATCGTGACAGAAAGCGTAATTGGTCAGGTGATCCGAGGTGGGCTCTCAGCGCTGCTGGAACAGCATCTCCAACCAAGGTTTACAGGGGAAGGATGGGAACCTAAAAAAGAGTTGCTCCTTTTAACATGAACCAATTCACTGACATCAGGTAAATATCAGTGGGAGAGAAATATATTAGTGTACAATACAACCCATGATGTGACACCTAATATTTTGCATACGATTGAAGGGAAGTAAATTGTGTTTGTTCAACATTATTCAATTGTTAAAACAACAATTTCCCCAGAGGTGCAATTATCAATAATGTATTTTATTTTAACTGCATTTAGCATTCAAAATTAAAATTTTCTTATCAGCCAAAAATAAATACATCTAAACGTGCTGGAGATGTTTGAAGCAGAAGGCAAATTGAAACAATCCATCTATGATATGTGTACCTTTTCACCTTAATATATTTCTCTTCCAAAATGTATTTCAGAATAAATTTATTCCAATATTGAAATATGTAAAGCGATTTGCTATACATATATGTGTAATTACTTTTGTTGTGGTCTGTTATCCATCTGGGATGGACTAAAACTCAACAAACAGAGGGAACAGGACAAGCTTTTATAATGTCTTTATATTTGTGTGTGTTGGGTGCAGGTATTTTGTGTTTTCATTACCATCCAGCTATGTATAGTTATAAATAACTATGTGGCGCCCTCTGGCATCGATGGTAATGTATTTTCACCTGAGAAGTGCTAGCTAAGTGCTGATTCTGCAGTTCTCACAAGTATTCCTGTTGGTGTGTTCAATCCTCTTTAGAGTGCTGCAGGAACAAGGTGTACAAATACTCAGAGTTCCTCTCTTTGTAAGTCATGTTTAATCACAGTGTTACGTTAACTTATCCATCTATAAACTAAACACAGCTGTAATTAAGTATGTATCCAATGACAATTTATGTAGACTTATTCTATAAATAAACTGAAAATCAAAAGTGACCTTGTTCTGTAGTTACTGTACAGTGTGATTAAGGTCATTTTCATTTTTATTAACACATCATTTTTATTGAGTTACCTTCATTTAAAAAAAAGAAGCTTAAAAAGGAGGGCTTTCTTTCATTCAGCCCTCCTTTTTAAGCTGCTGAATGTGACCTTCGTTGTTTCTCAGTATAAATATATTTACAACACATCCTGACTTTGAATTTATGAAAGCTAGGAAATCTTGGACCAAATGCTGTGCAAGTCCAACAAAATATACACAGCTGGAAATGGTCACATTAAACTTTGCAGCTGTGTATATTTTGTTGGACTTGCACAGCATTTGGATAGGATTGCATAGGATACATCCATCCAACCATTATCCGTGCCTGCTTATCCTGAGCAGGGTCATGGGGGGTGCTGGAGCCTATCCAAGCATGCATTGGGCGAGCGGCAGGAATATACCCAGCACAGGCCGCCGATCTATGGTAGGGTATCCATAGGATACAGATTTTATTTAAAAAAACAGCAAAGCAAGTATATTCCAGAAAACTATTTGAATAATCACATTTGTGTTTGAATAATGAATATACTCTACACTGCTAAGACATACCATTGTAGCACACCTTTTTTATTTTACAGAAATTCCAAAACTCTGAAATAAACTAAGGATATTGTAAGGCTTAAATTGGACCTAATTAAAATGTAGGTGGATATGTGTGATGGACAGTTGGACCCTGAAGGCCAATTGATTGCAGAGCAATTATAGAGCACTATTAGGCAGCAAGCAGAGTTACTGGATAGAAGACTTCCAGTATTGCTCTCATGCCTTATTCAGTAGAGGCCCTGCCATGAATACTTAAGCTCCAGAAGCCATAAACAGCTGAGCTTTCCTAACACATCATTTTCAATTGGCTTGCAGGTGTTTATTGCACGTTATACATTGTGCACGCTGTAAAAATGCCATTCCTGTCAAACTGGGGCTTGTGGTTGCTGTGGCATTTCATTTTCTGCTTCCTTTAAAGTCACACACGGTAGGACGCCGCTGCTTGAAGACTCTATTGGCATAGAGCGGCAGTGCAGCATGTTCTGCACCTCAGAAAGACAGTTTCACCTTCCTCTGCGGAAGAATCTGAGTTGTGACAAAAAGTACTAATTCACTCAATTATAAAAGGAGTATATGAGTGTGCATGTCTGTGGGATTTTAATTTAAAAAAAAAATCAAAATTAACTGTTTCACTGCCAGTAAAAACTGTAAAGGAAAACTAAATGTATTTACATTTGTAATCTACATTTTTTAACATTTTTGCATAAGTAATGTAGTGTAAATTTACATTTGATTGTGATGGAAAACTGCTGATTGAATCCAGGCTTAAGGAACAAATTATGATCTGTCCATCAGGCTGCTGAGTAATACAGCGCAAGTGCAGGAGGGCGTTTCATAGCAGGTACCTCTCATATCCCTGCAGCTGCTCTACAGCATGGCCTTATGGAAGACATCTCTTACGCAGCATGTGCAGGCTAAGGCATGATAGCAGTCTTTCTGGGGTTTTTTTTTTACTGCCAAATATTAAATGCACACGAGTCACTTCTTAGCACAGGAGCGCCTATGGGCTTATAGCCATATGAAATGGTCCTCTCTGTACCTGCAGACTAACGATAACCTCCAGTTTAACCCCAGCAGGCTGCTGGCTCTGCCAACACACCACATCTCTTCATCTCTGGCTAGTCGTGAGACCAAAGATGATACCTGCTTCTGTGTCGCATGTGTAGGATCAATGCAAGCACAGACACTCTACTATACATGTATTTACTATTAAAAGCTACAACATACCTTACAGTTTTAGACCAAATTTTTCAGAATTTGCATAATATAGTATGCACAATATAGTAAATCCACACATATGCACAGTTTAAAACACACAACAAAGTACTGACATGAAATGCTATGTCAAGTAAATACTAAACTCGAAGGTTTTTCTATGATTAACACATAGTGAAGTATTGTAGTGCAGTGACACAGCTCGATCGTTGAAGAAAAGGAGTCCTTCACTTTTGCCTTCTTGTCACAAAAAAGACAAATATATCTTATGCAGTACAACAGCTTGTAACTAGGAACTGCATTTTAAATGAGTTAGTATTTACAGAGTGTCTAGGCAGTAAAATAAAATCCTGCCTATTCTTTGTCTAATACCTCTTCATGTTAAACATTTCCTGGAACTGCTTTTGTGTTGACCCCGAGATTTGTATCATACTAAATTTAATAGATATGTAATTTTCATGCAGAGTGTAATCCTCCACTTTCTAATTATGATAATTTAAAATCTTTCTGAAGACAGAAAAGATGAGCACAACCTTTTATGCTTTTTAATGTCCTCACCTCTGTAGATCAGGCAACAAACTTTAGAAGCTGATAGAAGTTAAATAGGTCTTCGCCTGGGGCTTAATGCAAACCATTGGTATAATGTACATCCAATATTTCCTATCTCTCTAATATTGTTGGAAGGCATATCAGCTGACTGTAGATCAAAAAAGTCCTGGTAACTTATCCTGTAATGCTTTTGTGTAAGCAATACAAAATGTATTTTAATCTTTTAGACTCATAGTTTGTGAGAATTTCTTATTCCATCTTAAAATAAATGTTTTTTCTCCCAAATTTCCGTAAAGCTTTAATATGCACAATACACAATACACAAGCACCACACCATGATCATACACACACACACAGACTCTCTCTCTCGCTCTCTCTCTCTCTCTCTCTCTCACACACACACACACACACACACACATTCAGGTCTAAATGTTTGTAAGACACATGGAGAATCAATATTAAAGACAAATGGTCTTCAAGCAAACTGGCTCTGGTGAGGAGATTGTCTGCAGGAGACACAAATAAACCTGTCTTACATACTCTTGTAATAATAATAATAATAATAATAGTAATAATATTAATATTATTGATATTATTATTAGTGTGGTTGCCTTTGGCAATCACACAACTATTATCTCACATATTATTCTTCTTTATTGCACCCATTTTTTGGATCGCAGAGTATTTGCACCACATACACAAATCAAGCCGCTTCATCGAGAATTGTGTACTTTGTGAAAAGTTTCGTTTCAAAAGTTTCAAAAATGTAACTTTTTGTGGGCAATAGTGCCCCACAGAAAATAAAAGGTGTAATGTTGACCATTGTGACATCACAATGCCCTCTAGCAGCTTAAGACAGAGCATTGTGACATCACGAGGGTGAACATTCTGCAATTCATTTAAATTGCCAAAGATTGTTATTTCACAGCATTTGAACTGCTTGTTATAAAGAGTTGTGGGATGCCTCATTGGACACGGTAGAGAGTCCTTTGTTCATTGGTGAAGAACCCTAACCCTAGCTGTAACCCTAAACCTAATCTGACCTGTAACCCTAACCCAAACCCTAACCCTAGCTCCAACCCTAACCCTAACCCTAAGCCTAGCTGTAACCCTAACCATAACCCTAGCTGTGAACATAACCCTAACCTTAAACCTAGCAGTAACCCTAACCCTAGCAGTAACCCTCACTGTAATGTGAACCCTAACCCTAGCTGTAAACCTAACCCTAACCCTAGCTGTAACCCTAAACCTAACCTTAATCCTAGCTTTAACGTTAACCCTAGCTGAAACCCTAACCCTAACCCTAGATGTAAACCTAATGCTGCCTTACACATACGAATACAGTTACTGAATACAGGTTTAGGGTCAGGGTTACAGCTATGATTAGGGTTACAGTTATGGTTAGGGGAAGGATTAAGGCTAACATTAGGGTTAAGGCAAAGTATAGGGCTAGGGTTAGGGTTACAGGGAAGGTTAAGGTTAGGGTTAGGTTTACAGTTAGGGTTAGGGTCACAGCAAGGGTTAGGCTTACAGGTAGAGATAGGGTTACGATTAGGATTGAAGTTTCAGTTACAGCTAGGGTTAGGGATAAGGTTAGGGTTACAGGTAGGGTTAGGGTTAGGGTTAGGGTTAGAGTTACAGTTAGGGTTAGGGTTAAAGCTAGGGTTAGGGATTTGGTTATGGTTAGAGCGAGGGTAAAGGTTAGGGTTACAGCTAGGGTTAGGGTTAGGTTCACAGCTAGGGTTAGAGTTAGGCGTAGGGTTAGGGTTTCAGCTAGGGTCAGGGTTAGGGTTAGGGTTACAGCTGGGGTTAGGGTTAGGGTTATAGGTTTAGGGTTACTGCTAGGGTTAGGATTAGTGTTAAGGTTTCTACTAGGGTTTGGGTTAGGGTTACAGCTATGGTTAGCGTTAGGGATACAGTTAGGGTTAGGGTTAGGGTTACAGTTAGGGTTAGGATTATTGCTAGAGTTAGAGTTAGGGTTATTGCTAGGGTTAGGGTTAGGGTTAGGGTTACAGTTAGGGTTAGGGTTAGGGTTACAGTTAGGGTTAGGATTATTGCTAGAGTTAGAGTTAGGGTTATTGCTAGGGTTAGGGTTAGGGTTAGGGTTACAGCTAGGGTTAGGGTTAAGGTTACTGCTAGGGTAAGGGTTATAAGGTTAGCATTACAGCTAGTGTTAGGCTTAGTGTTAGGGTATCTGCTAGGTATTGGCTTAGGGTTACAGCTAGGTTTAGGGTTAGGGTTACAGCTAGGGTTATGGTTAGGGTTATTGTTAGGGTTAGGGTTATGGTAAGGGTTACAGCTAGGGTTAGGGTAAGGGTTACTGCTAAGGTTAGGGTTAGGGTTTTGGTAACTGCTAAGGTTAGGGTTAGGATTTCAGCTAGGTTTAGGGTTAGGGTTAGGGTTACAGCTAGGGTTATTGATAGGGTTAGGGTTACAGATAGGGTAAGGGTTATCGTTAGGGGTAGGGCTACAGCTAGGTTTAGGGTTAGAGGTACCATTACAGCTGGGGTTAGGGTTAGGGTTACAGCTAGGGTTAGGGTTATGGTGAGGGTTAGGGTTAGGGTTACAGCTAGGGTTAGGTGTACAGCGAGGGTTAGGGTTAGGGTTACTGCTAGGGTTAGGGTTATAGGGTTAGGATTACATCTAGGGTTAGGGTTAGGGTTACAGCTAGGGTTAATGGTAGGGTTAGGGTTATAGGGTTATTGTTACAGCTAGTGTTCGGGTTAGTGTTAGGGTTTCTGCTAAAGTTTGGGTTAGGGTTACAGCTAGGGTTAGGGTTAGGGTTACTGCTAGGGTTAGGGTTAGGGTTACAGGAAGGGTTAGGGTTAGGGTTATTGCTAGGGTTAGGGTTAGGGTTACAGCTAGGGTTATGGTTAGGGTTACTGCTTGGTTTAGGGTTATGGTCAGGGTAACAGCTAGAATTAGGGTTAGGGTTAGGATTAGTTTTATAGCTAGGGTTAGGGTTAGGGTTAAAGCTAGGGTTAGGGTTAGGGTTAGGGTTACAGGTAGGGTTAGGGTTAGGCTTAGGTTTTGTTTTAGAGATAGGGTTAGGGTTACAGCTGGGGCAAGGGTTAGGGTTAGGGTTACAGCTAGGGTTAGGGTTAGGCTTATAGCTAGGGTTAGGGTTAAGGTTACAGCTAGGGTTGGTTAGGGTTAGGGTTAGGGTTAGGGTTACAGCTGGGGCTAGGGTTAGGTTTAGGGTTACAGGTAGGGTTAGGGTTAGGGTTAGGGTTACAGCAAGGGTTAGGGTTAGGGTTACTGCTAGGGTTAGGGTTAGGGTTACAGGTAGGGTTAGGGTTAAGTTTATTGCTAGGGTTAGGGTTAGGGTTACAGCTAGGGTTATGGTTAGGGTTACTGCTTGGTTTAGGGTTTGGGTCAGGGTAACAGCTAGGATTAGGGTTAGGGTTAGGATTAGTTTTGCAGTTAGGGTTAGGGTTAGAGTTAAAGCTAGGGTTAGGGTTAGGGTTACAGCTAGGGTTTGGGTTAGGGTTACAGTTAGGGTTAGGGTTACAGCTAGGGTTAGGGTTATGGTTAGGATTAGTTTTACAGCTAGGGTTAGGGTTAGGGTTACAGCTGGGGCTAGGGTTAGGGTTAGGGTTACAGCTGGGGTTTGGGTTAGGCTTATAGCTAGGGTTAGGGTTAGGGTTACAGTTAGGGTTAGGATTAGAGTTACAGATAGGGTTAGGGTTAGGGTTAGGGTTAGGGCTAGGGTTACAGCTGGGGTTAGGGTTAGGGTTAGGGTTACAGCTAGGGTTAGGGTTAGGGTTAGGGTTACAGCAAGGGTTAGGGTTAGGGTTACTGCTAGGGTTAGGGTTAGGGTTTCAGGTAGGGTTAGGGTTAGGGTTATTGCAAGGGTTAGGGTTAGGGTTACAGCAAGGGTTAGGGTTAGGGTTACTGCTAGGGTTAGGGTTAGGGGTGCAGGTAGGGTTAGGGTTAGGGTTACAGCAAGGGTTAGGGTTAGGGTTACTGCTAGGGTTAGGGTTAGGGTTACAGGTAGGGTTAGGGTTAAGTTTATTGCTAGGGTTAGGGTTAGGGTTACAGCTAGGGTTATGGTTAGGGTTACTGCTTGGTTTAGGTTTATGGTCAGGGTAACAGCTAGAATTAGGGTTAGGGTTAGGATTAGTTTTATAGCTAGGGTTAGGGTTAGGGTTAAAGCTAGGGTTAGGGTTAGGGTTAGGGTTACAGGTAGGGTTAGGGTTAGGCTTAGGTTTTGTTTTAGAGATAGGGTTAGGGTTACAGCTGGGGCAAGGGTTAGGGTTAGGGTTACAGCTAGGGTTAGGGTTAGGCTTATAGCTAGGGTTAGGGTTAGGGTTACAGCTAGGGTTGGTTAGGGTTAGGGTTAGGGTTAGGGTTACAGCTGGGGCTAGGGTTAGGGTTAGGGTTACAGGTAGGGTTAGGGTTAGGGTTAGGGTTACAGCAAGGGTTAGGGTTAGGGTTACTGCTAGGGTTAGGGTTAGGGTTACAGGTAGGGTTAGGGTTAAGTTTATTGCTAGGGTTAGGGTTAGGGTTACAGCTAGGGTTATGGTTAGGGTTACTGCTTGGTTTAGGGTTTGGGTCAGGGTAACAGCTAGGATTAGGGTTAGTGTTAGGATTAGTTTTGCAGTTAGGGTTAGGGTTAGAGTTAAAGCTAGGGTTAGGGTTAGGGTTACAGCTAGGGTTTGGGTTAGGGTTACAGTTAGGGTTAGGGTTACAGCTAGGGTTAGGGTTATGGTTAGGATTAGTTTTACAGCTAGGGTTAGGGTTAGGGTTACAGCTGGGGCTAGGGTTAGGGTTAGGGTTACAGCTGGGGTTTGGGTTAGGCTTATAGCTAGGGTTAGGGTTAGGGTTACAGTTAGGGTTAGGATTAGAGTTACAGATAGGGTTAGGGTTAGGGTTAGGGCTAGGGTTACAGCTGGGGTTAGGGTTAGGGTTAGGGTTACAGCTAGGGTTAGGGTTAGGGTTAGGGTTACAGCAAGGGTTAGGGTTAGGGTTACTGCTAGGGTTAGGGTTAGGGTTTCAGGTAGGGTTAGGGTTAGGGTTATTGCAAGGGTTAGGGTTAGGGTTACAGCAAGGGTTAGGGTTAGGGTTACTGCTAGGGTTAGGGTTAGGGGTGCAGGTAGGGTTAGGGTTAGGGTTATTGCTAGGGTTAGGGTTAGGGTTACAGCTAGGGTTATGGTTAGGGTTACTGCTTGGTTTAGGGTTAGGGTCAGGGTAACAGCTAGGATTAGGGTTAGGGTTAGGATTAGTTTTGCAGCTAAGGTTAGGGTTAGGGTTAGGGTTAGGGTTAGGGTTTGGGTTTGGGTTTGGGTTAGGGTTAGGGTTAGGGATTGGGTTTGGGTTTGGGTTTGGGTTTGGGTTTGGGTTTGGGTTTGGGTTTGGGTTTGGGTTAGGGTTTGGGTTTGGGTTACAGCTAGGGTTATGGTTAGGGTTACTGCTTGGTTTATAGCTAGGGTTAGGGTTAGGGTTACAGTTAGGGTTAGGATTAGGGTTACAGATAGGGTTAGGGTTAGGGTTACAGCTGGGGTTAGGGTTAGGCTTATAGCTAGGGTTAGGGTTAGGGTTACAGCTAGGGTTAGGGTTAGGGTTATTGCTAGGGTTAGGGTGTATAATATTACAATGGCTCCCCCCATCACAGTACATAGACTGCGTGTTTGGTCGGGGGAGACCAAGGGCATGCACGGGCCTACGCCTGTCGAGCACAACTCTCAATCGTGGCTATAATCCGGGATGAAGGTTTGCTAATTTAACGGGAGGGTTAGGGTTAGGGTTAGGGTTAGGGTTAGGGTTAGGGTTACAGCTAGGATTAGGGTTAGGGTCAGGGTAACAGCTAGCATTAGGGTTAGGGTTAGGATTAGTTTTGCAGCTAGGGTTATGGTTAGAGTTAAAGCTAGGGTTAGGGTTAGGGTTACAGCTAGGGTTAGGGTTAGGGTTACAGCGAGGGTTAGGGTTAGGGTTACAGCTAGGGTTAGGGTTAGGGTTAGGATTAGTTTTACAGCTAGGGTTAGGGTTAGGGTTACAGCTGGGGTTAGGGTTAGGGTTAGGGTTACAGCTAGGGTTAGGGTTAGGGTTACAGCTGGGGCTAGGGTTAGGGTTAGGCTTATAGCTAGGGTTAGGGTTAGGGTTACAGTTAGGGTTAGGATTATGGTTACAGATAGGGTTAGGGTTAGGGTTACAGCTGGGGTTAGGGTTAGGCTTATAGCTAGGGTTAGGGTTAGGGTTGCAGCTAGGGTTAGGGTTAGGGTTAGGGTTATTGCTAGGGTTAGGGTGTAGAATATTACAATGGCTCCCCCCATCACAGTACATAGACTGCGTGGTTGGTCGGGGGAGACCAAGGGCATGCACGGGCCTACGCCTGTCGAGCACAACTCTCAATCGTGGCTATAATCCGGGATGAAGGTTTGCTAATTTAACGGGAGGGTTAGGGTTAGGGTTAGGGTTAGGGTTAGGGTAAGGGTAAGGGTTAGGGTTAGGGTTAGGGTTAGGGTTAGGGTTACAGCTAGGATTAGGGTTAGGGTTAGGATTAGTTTTGCAGCTAGGGTTAGGGTTAGGGTTAGGGTTAGGGTTACAGCTAGGGTTAGGGTTCGGGTTAGGGTTAGGGTTAGGGTTAGGGTTACAGCTAGGGTTAGGGTTAGGATTAGTTTTACAGCTAGGGTTAGTGTTAGGGTTACAGCTGGGGTTAGGGTTAGGGTTAGGGTTACAGCTAGGGTTAGGGTTAGGGTTACAGCTGGGGCTAGGGTTAGGGTTAGGCTTATAGCTAGGGTTAGGGTTAGGGTTACAGTTAGGGTTAGGATTAGGGTTACAGATAGGGTTAGGGTTAGGGTTACAGCTGGGGTTAGGGTTAGGCTTATAGCTAGGGTTAGGGTTAGGGTTACAGCTAGGGTTAGGGTTAGGGTTAGGGTTATTGCTAGGGTTAGGGTGTAGAATATTACAATGGCTCCCCCATCACAGTACATAGACTGCGTGGTTGGTCGGGGGAGACCAAGGGCATGCATGGGCCTACGCCTGTCGAGCACAACTCTCAGTCGTGGCTATAATCCGGGATGAAGGTTTGCTAATTTAACGGGAGGGTTAGGGTTAGGGTTAGGGTTAGGGTTACAGCTAGGATTAGGGTTAGGGTTAGGAATAGTTTTGCAGCTAGGGTTAGGGATAGAGTTAAAGCTAGGATTAGGGTTAGGGTTACAGCTATGGTTAGGGTTAGGGTTACAGCTAGGGTTAGGGTTAGGGTTACAGCTAGGATTAGGGTTAGGGTTAGGAATAGTTTTGCAGCTAGGGTTAGGGTTAGAGTTAAAGCTAGGATTAGGGTTAGGGTTACATCTATGGTTAGGGTTAGGGTTACAGCTAGGGTTAGGGTTAGGGTTACAGCTAGGGTTAGGGTTAGGGTTAGGATTAGTTTTACAGCTAGGGTTAGGGTTAGGGTTACAGCTGGGGCTAGGGTTAGGGTTAGGGTTACAGCTAGGGTTAGGGTTAGGGTTACAGCTGGGGCTAGGGTTAGGGTTAGGCTTACAGCTGGGGTTAGGGTTAGGCTTATAGCTAGGGTTAGGGTTAGGGTTACAGTTAGAGATAGGATTAGGGTTACAGATAGGGTTAGGGTTAGGGTTACAGCTGGGGTTAGGGTTAGGCTTATAGCTAGGGTTAGGGTTAGGGTTACAGCTAGGGTTAGGGTTAGGGATAGGGTTATTGCTAGGGTTAGGGTGTAGAATATTACAATGGCTCCCCCATCACAGTACATAGACTGCGTGGTTGGTCGGGGGAGACCAAGGGCATGCACGGGCCTACGCCTGTCGAGCACAACTCTCAATCGTGGCTATAATCCGGGATGAAGGTTTGCTAATTTAACGTTAGGGTTAGGGTGTTAGGGTTAGGGTTAGGGTTAGGGTTAGGGTTAGGGTTAGGGTTAGGGTTAGGGTTAGGGTTAGGGTTAGGGTTAGGGTTAGGGTTAGGGTTAGGGTTAGGGTTAGGGTTAGGGTTAGGGTTAGGGTTAGGGTTAGGGTTAGGGTTAGGGTTAGTTTTACAGCTAGGGTTAGGGTTAGGGTTACAGCTGGGGCTAGGGTTAGGGTTAGGGTTACAGCTAGGGTTAGGGTTAGGGTTACAGCTTGGGCTAGGGTTAGGGTTAGGGTTACAGCTGGGGTTAGGGTTAGGCTTATAGCTAGGGTTAGGGTTAGGGTTACAGTTAGGGTTAGGATTAGGGTTACAGATAGGGTTAGGGTTAGGGTTACAGCTGGGGTTAGGGTTTGGCTTATAGCTAGGGTTAGGGTTAGGGTTACAGCTAGGGTTAGGGTTATTGCTAGGGTTAGGGTGTAGAATATTACAATGGCTCCCCCCATCACAGTACATAGACTGCGTGGTTGGTCGGGGGAGACCAAGGGCATGCACGGGCCTACGCCTGTCGAGCACAACTCTCAATCGTGGCTGTAATCCGGGATGAAGGTTTGCTAAATTAACGGGAGGGGGAGGGGGAGGGGGAGGGTTAGGGTTAGGGTTAGGGTTAGGGTTAGGGTAAGGGTTAGGGTTAGGGTTAGGGTTAGGGTTAGGGTTAGGGTTAGGGTTAGGGTTAGGGTTAGGGTTAGGGTTAGGGTTAGGGTTAGGGTTAGGGTTAGGGTTAGGGTTAGGGTTAGGGTTAGGGTTAGGGTTAGGGTTAGGGTTAGGGTTAGGGTTAGGGTTAGGGTTAGGGTTAGGGTTAGGGTTAGGGTTAGGGTTAGGGTTAGTTTTACAGCTAGGGTTAGGGATAGGGTTACAGCTGGGGCTAGGGTTAGGGTTAGGGTTACAGCTAGGGTTAGGGTTAGGGTTACAGCTGGGGCTAGGGTTAGGGTTATAGCTAGGGTTAGGGTTAGGGTTACAGCTAGGTTTAGGGTTAGGGTTAGGGTTATTGCTAGGGTTAGGGTGTAGAATATTACAATGGCTCCCCCCATCACAGTACATAGACTGCGTGGTTGGTCGGGGGAGACCAAGGGCATGCACGGGCCTACGCCTGTCGAGCACAACTCTCAATCGTGGCTATAATCCGGGATGAAGGTTTGCTAAATTAGGGTTAGGGTTAGGGTTAGGGTTAGGGTTAGGGTTAGGGTTAGGGTTAGTTTTACAGCTAGGGTTAGGGTTAGGGTTACAGCTGGGGCTAGGGTTAGGGTTAGGGTTACAGCTAGGGTTAGGGTTAGGGTTAGGGTTACAGCTAGGGTTAGGGTTAGGGTTAGGGTTAGGGTTAGGGTTAGGGTTACAGCTAGGGTTAGGGTTAGGGTTAGGGTTAGGGTTACAGCTAGGGTTAGGGTTAGGGTTACAGCTAGTGTTAGGGTTAGGGTTACAGCTAGGGTTAGGGTTAGGGTTAGGATTAGTTTTACAGCTAGGGTTAGGGTTAGGGTTACAGCTGGGGCTAGGGTTAGGGTTAGGGTTACAGCTAGGGTTAGGGTTAGGGTTACAGCTGGGGCTAGGGTTAGGGTTAGGGTTACAGCTGGGGTTAGGGTTAGGCTTATAGCTAGGGTTAGGGTTAGGGTTACAGTTAGGGTTAGGATTAGGGTTACAGATAGGGTTAGGGTTAAGGTTACAGCTGGGGTTAGGGTTAGGCTTATAGCTAGGGTTAGGGTTAGGGTTACAGCTAGGGTTAGGGTTAGGGTTACAGCTAGGGTTAGGGTTAGGGTTAGGGTTAGGCTTATAGCTAGGGTTAGGGTTAGGGTTACAGCTAGGGTTAGGGTTATTGCTAGGGTTAGGGTGTAGAATATTACAATGGCTCCCCCCATCACAGTACATAGACTGCGTGGTTGGTCGGGGGAGACCAAGGGCATGCACGGGCCTACGCCTGTCGAGCACAACTCTCAATCGTGGCTATAATCCGGGATGAAGGTTTGCTAAATTAACGGGAGGGGGAGGGTTAGGGTTAGGGTTAGGGTTAGGGTTAGGGTTAGGGTTAGGGTTAGGGTTAGGGTTAGGGTTAGGGTTAGGGTTAGGGTTAGGGTTAGGGTTAGGGTTAGGGTTAGGGTTAGGGTTAGGGTTAGGGTTAGGGTTAGGGTTAGGGTTAGGGTTAGGGTTAGGGTTAGGGTTAGGGTTAGGGTTAGGGTTAGGGTTAGGGTTAGGGTTAGGGTTAGGGTTAGGGTTAGGGTTAGGGTTAGGGTTAGGGTTAGGGTTAGGGTTAGGGTTAGGGTTAGGGTTAGGGTTAGGGTTACAGCTAGGGTTAGGGTTACAGCTAGGGTTAGGGTTAGGGTTACAGCTAGGGTTAGGGTTAGGATTAGTTTTACAGCTAGGGTTAGGGTTAGGGTTACAGCTGGGGCTAGGGTTAGGGTTAGGGTTACAGCTAGGGTTAGGGTTAGGGTTACAGCTGGGGCTAGGGTTAGGGTTATAGCTAGGGTTAGGGTTAGGGTTACAGCTAGGTTTAGGGTTAGGGTTAGGGTGTAGAATATTACAATGGCTCCCCCCATCACAGTACATAGACTGCGTGGTTGGTCGGGGGAGACCAAGGGCATGCACGGGCCTACGCCTGTCGAGCACAACTCTCAATCGTGGCTATAATCCGGGATGAAGGTTTGCTAAATTAACGGGAGGGTTAGGGTTAGGGTTAGGGTTAGGGTTAGGGTTAGGGTTAGGGTTAGGGTTAGGGTTAGGGTTAGGGTTAGGGTTAGGGTTAGGGTTAGGGTTAGGGTTAGGGTTAGGGTTAGGGTTAGGGTTAGGGTTAGGGTTAGGGTTAGGGTTAGGGTTAGGGTTAGGGTTAGGGTTAGGGTTAGGGTTAGGGTTAGGGTTAGGGTTAGGGTTAGGGTTAGGGTTAGGGTTAGGGTTAGGGTTAGGGTTAGGGTTAGGGTTAGGGTTAGGGTTAGGGTTAGGGTTAGGGTTAGGGTTAGGGTTAGGGTTAGGGTTACAGCTAGGGTTAGGGTTAGTTTTACAGCTAGGGTTAGGGTTAGGGTTACAGCTGGGGCTAGGGTTAGGGTTAGGGTTACAGCTGGGGCTAGGGTTAGGGTTAGGGTTACAGCTAGGGTTAGGGTTAGGGTTACAGCTGGGGCTAGGGTTAGGGTTAGGGTTACAGCTGGGGTTAGGGTTAGGCTTATAGCTAGGGTTAGGGTTAGGGTTACAGTTAGGGTTAGGATTAGGGTTACAGATAGGGTTAGGGTTAGGGTTACAGCTGGGGTTAGGGTTAGGCTTATAGCTAGGGTTAGGGTTAGGGTTACAGCTAGGTTTAGGGTTAGGGTTAGGGTTATTGCTAGGGTTAGGGTGTAGAATATTACAACGGCTCCCCCCATCACAGTACATAAACTGCGTGGTTGGTCGGGGGAGACCAAGGGCATGCACGGGCCTACGCCTGTCGAGCACAACTTTCAATCGTGGCTATAATCCGGGATGAAGGTTTGCTAAATTAGGGTTAGGGTTAGGGTTAGGGTTAGGGTTAGGGTTAGTTTTACAGCTAGGGTTAGGGTTAGGGTTACAGCTGGGGCTAGGGTTAGGGTTAGGGTTACAGCTAGGGTTAGGGTTAGGGTTACAGCTGGGGCTAGGGTTAGGGTTAGGGTTAGGGTTACAGCTGGGGTTAGGGTTAGGCTTATAGCTAGGGTTAGGGTTAGGGTTACAGTTAGGGTTAGGATTAGGGTTACAGATAGGGTTAGGGTTAGGGTTACAGCTGGGGTTAGGGTTAGGCTTATAGCTAGGGTTAGGGTTAGGGTTACAGCTAGGTTTAGGGTTAGGGTTAGGGTTATTGCTAGGGTTAGGGTGTAGAATATTACAATGGCTCCCCCCATCACAGTACATAGACTGCGTGGTTGGTCGGGGGAGACCAAGGGCATGCACGGGCCTACGCCTGTCGAGCACAACTCTCAATCGTGGCTATAATCCGGGATGAAGGTTTGCTAAATTAACGGGAGGGTTAGGGTTAGGGTTAGGGTTAGGGTTAGGGTTACAGCTAGGGTTAGGGTTACAGCTAGGGTTAGGATTAGTTTTACAGCTAGGGTTAGGGTTAGGGTTACAGCTGGGGTTAGGGTTAGGGTTACAGCTAGGGTTAGGGTTAGGGTTACAGCTGGGGCTAGGGTTAGGGTTAGGCTTATAGCTAGGGTTAGGGTTAGGGTTACAGTTAGTGTTAGGATTAGGGTTACAGATAGGGTTAGGGTTAGGGTTACAGCTCAGGTTAGGGTTAGGCTTATAGCTAGGGTTAGGGTTAGGGTTAGGGTTAGGGTTACAGCTAGGGTTAGGGTTACAGCTAGGGTTAGGATTAGTTTTACAGCTAGGGTTAGGGTTAGGGTTACAGCTGGGGTTAGGGTTAGGGTTACAGCTAGGGTTAGGGTTAGGGTTAGGGTTACAGCTGGGGCTAGGGTTAGGGTTAGGGTTAGGCTTATAGCTAGGGTTAGGGTTAGGGTTACAGTTAGGGTTAGGATTAGGGTTACAGATAGGGTTAGGGTTAGGGTTACAGCTCAGGTTAGGGTTAGGCTTATAGCTAGGGTTAGGGTTAGGGTTAGGGTTAGGGTTACAGCTAGGGTTAGGGTTACAGCTAGGGTTAGGATTAGTTTTACAGCTAGGGTTAGGGTTAGGGTTACAGCTGGGGTTAGGGTTAGGGTTACAGCTAGGGTTAGGGTTAGGGTTAGGGTTACAGCTGGGGCTAGGGTTAGGGTTAGGCTTATAGCTAGGGTTAGGGTTAGGGTTACAGTTAGGGTTAGGATTAGGGTTACAGATAGGGTTAGGGTTAGGGTTACAGCTGGGGTTAGGGTTAGGCTTATAGCTAGGGTTAGGGTTAGGGTTACAGCTAGGTTTAGGGTTAGGGTTAGGGTTATTGCTAGGGTTAGGGTGTAGAATATTACAATGGCTCCCCCCATCACAGTACATAGACTGCGTGGTTGGTCGGGGGAGACCAAGGGCATGCACGG